>NC_092256.1:24148800-24286300 GCF_036320965.1 Panulirus ornatus
CACTGAGGAAGTAATAAATCTATCGTGTCCATTACCAATGTTATCAGTGGCAGCTGAGCCCGCGGCCGCTACTCTCTCTTAACAATATATATCCTCTTCCATCAGGTGTGTGTGACAGTGGTAAACATGTACACGAAGACCCAGGTGTGTGTACGACAGTGGTAGACATGTATACAAGGACACCCAGGTGTGTGTGACAGTGGTACATATATTCACGAAGACACAGGTGTGTGTGTGTGTGTGTGTGTGTGTGATATTGGTACATACGTATGTCCTCGCTCAGCACGCCTGCGTGTCTGCCTGATTTTCCAAATGGCTCACAAAACCCGGTGTAGAGGAAAGCCGTGATGTCTTACATTACTGACTCGTTCATGAGCATTAGTACGCATGTGCACCCCACCCACAGACAGAAATACAGGCTGTGAACACGACCCGTCGCCTCCAGGCACCTGAATTGAAAACTGAATTGCAGATTTCGTTGAAATTTTGCCAGCTTGGCTACTGCCGTGTTAGGATGGATGGCTCAGCTTCTGTGAGTGTAAGTCAATGGACAAGATCACGGGGTCAAGCCTTAGCATGTCACTATAACAGAAATCGTTGTGGCTAAGTATGATTTAAAGGTACAGCTCATGGAGTCCCCCAACCCATGTTGATGATGACTGTTCATGTTGGAGGTGGAGGATGAGAAGGTACATCCCTCAACAAGATGTGGACTCTGCGACCCGTCTGGTCTCGCGGTTTTCCCAACTGCCACAGAGGCACAGGTCGATCATGGGCACATCCCTCCCCAGCCACCTTGGCGAGACGTTAAAAAATATCGATAATAACAATGACATAATAAATAAAGAATATCCTGGAAACGTTATACGAGGAGATGTTCATCATAACACCTCCACATAAGACAGTATGACATGTGATCACATATCTTTCTCAGGATCGTTTAAGTTAACACTTCAGCAGTGGCCTCTCTTGTGGCAGTGTATGGAGTACTGCTCTCACGTCCCCAGTCTTAACACAAGACTTGACCCACTCGGCCTACGCTGCGGTGTTGGTTCACTTTCATTTTTCTATAGATATTAATTAACCCGGGTTGTGTTCCCAAGCACTGGCTGCTTGTGTGTTCCTGTCACCCAGGTTGTGTTCCCAAGCACTGGTTGCTTGTGTGTTCCTGTCATAATGCACTCCACGTAATGTTCAGGAAGCCAGCACGTCACATGACGACCGTGTGGTAGTGGGGATCATCCGTTCTCACACCACACCTCACATTTGCAACGACTCATCTTCTTCTTGTGTCATGTCCAACACTATGACCTGCTCAAATTACCAACACATGTTTTCATTTCCTCCAGATCATTTTTCCTCTCCTTTCCATCTCTACATATTCTACTTAAGGATTGGCCTCGATGAAGACTTTTTTCGGTGACCGAAGCCTTTGAAAATACTTGGATGTTGACGTAAAGGACAGAATACTCTGATTATGTACACTCTCTGTTATGTATTACATACACACATACATACACGTAATGGACTTAGCGTTACTGACCATTAGTCAGCACTAGCCCGCCTGTGGTTGGGTTCGCATGAATCAAATCCCGGACGCGGTAGACGGCCCATACCCAACTTAGGTATTCGTCCTCCCCTTGCGAGTGGTCAGTGAAGGTGTACCTGGCTTAGGCTTGTGTGTGAAATAAATAAAATAGATAAACAGATAACGGTTTATTGAATGTATGCAGCCATTTGACGGAAAATACACAGTTGTGTGTGTGTGTGTGTGTGTGTGTGTGTGTGTGGATAGGAGTAGAGACGTGGTACATAAAACAAGGTTAGGTTACGGGGCAACGCGAGTGTACAACTCTCGCCCGTAACCCACCAGTGGTACTGACACAATGATCACAGATGTACGTACATGTGGAGGGAGGGCCAGGCAGTGGTGACCTAGTGATGTGTCTCCACAGCGCCTCACTCAGCATGCCGGTCACACCTGCCGGCCGACCCGTGCGGCTCCTGCTGGTCTCTCTCAACACGTCGCCTGCCTCGTCCGTTGCTGCTGCAAGCCATCACTGACCGTTGGAACAGTGTTGTCCTGTGGTCCAGATCAAGCCTCGTGCACGGAGTAGTGAGCGAGGGTGAGGAGGTATGGAGCGTTAGTTGCTCGTCATGGTACCCGTCCACTCGCTACGGAGGAAGCAGCTCGCCTCATCGCTGCTGACACTCGCCTCCGTCCGCTCGTCACCGCTGCTGATACGTGGGGTCAGAGGTGACGCGGGAAGCGGAACTGTCTGGTGTTACCTGTGGAGGATACTCAACCTCCATCACCACCAAGTGCAGAAGGGAACTGTGGAGTTTGTATAATGAAATACACGAAGACTGAGATTTAACAGCGATTTTTGATAAGATCCATGAAGGTAGGAGCAGGGCCAGACTTGTCCGATATAGATTGCTTTATATGGAAAGTGATAGTGAAGTGGTTGTGAGGATGATGGCGGGACGTACATGTGAGGCATGGCTTTCGCTATCCCGACCCTCGGAATGATGTGTCCACTGTAGAGTAAGATACCGGCTGGCTACCATGGTCGGTGCTGGCAGACAGGTGACGGACGGGGAGGGACGTTCACCAGCAGGTAACTAACTAGGACAGGTGACGGACGGCTCGCTGGTCAGTGAGACGACACCGGGTGGGAGGCGCCTGCGACATGTGGCACATGATGAAGCCCACAAGGATATGGAAGATGTCTGGTTCATGGATTATTTGTGTCACTGTTATCATCACATTTCCCATGAGACTGAGAGCGGGTGGTCAGAACCTGTGTCAAGCTATGACCAAGCGATTCTACCCAACAACAACGGATGGGCTTCTACTGCGGGTTACGGAGGTTGTGGAGAAGGTTGTGAGTCCAGTCGGTGGGAGAGGTGACCAGAGTGGTGAGCGGCCGCCCGGGTGTCGCCGTTAACACCCGCCCTCAACACTCAAGGTCACTTCAGCTAAATATACCTCGCTATTTCAGTCACAGTCTGTGTCCGTGTGTCATTAATACAGAGAGTAGCGCTCTCTTACACAGGGTCAGGACACACATGTGTTAGTTAACATGACAGGAAGCTGGAGTGTGTGTTGTGGGTGGTATAACCTCTCTTACACAGGGTGTTGTCTTACATCAGCGGGAAGTCTGCCGTGTGTTACGGTTGGAGCTCACAACAGATGTTCCAACTGACGACAGGCAGATGTTCGCGCCGAGCTGAGGGTATGAACCTCAGACGTAAATGATTAATCTGATGACAGAGACAAACTCCCTCTTCACTCTGGATGATACTCCAGACACTGACCATGTAAGTACGAGAGAGAGAGAGAGAGAGAGAGAGAGAGAGAGAGAGAGAGAGAGAGAGAGAGAGAGAGAGAGAGAGAGAGAGAGAGAGAGAGAGAGAGAGAGAGAGAGAGAGAGAGAGAGAGAGAGAGCCGCTTAACAGGACTGAACGACCGCTGACGACCAAGTGCGTCTCATGTTGCCTGACTAAGATTTTCTCCTGCGACACTTGCTACTGCCATGATGGCCAGGGGCTGACGTCACACTCCTGCAGCGTCACACGACCGTGTTGTGTCGTGTGTGATGCTGCACGGCTCCCCGACGTTCCTGCCTCACAGATAAGATAATATAATCGTTCGTTTGTGGCGGTATCTTCACACGTGATATGACGAGACGTGGGCCCGCTGGATGATGGGAGTGAAGGGTAAGCTGTGTGAGGCAGGTGTTGGGTGGAACACCTGAACTGAGGTTACTGCAAAGGGAAGGTGGTAAGGAACACACACACACCTACACTCTGATGAAACAACAGACATGAAAGTATGTAAACAAGAGCATCAATGAGTACATAAAGATAGCGACCAAGATGTGTCTCGGTGATACAGTGAACAGTGTCGTTGTACTCTTATCCGCTTGGCGGGCTCTACCCCCGGCGCGGGCCCACACCGCGCAGTTTATTTAAATGTTCATCCTTCTTCTGCCTAATGGGTTAACGGATGATACAAACCACCACAAGTGTAACCTAACCTAACCAGCAGACGCATGTGAATCAGCTCCAGCTTGCACGAGGATACTCATGGTGGAGGATGTGGTCCTCTGACCGGGATGATCAGGCTGGTTATAACAGTAACGAGGAAGAGAAGTTTGTAAGATAGACGTGATGACCGAGGCCAGCCAGCCTCCACATCCAGGTCGTTCCTCTACCAACACACTAGACACAAGGGGGTCAGGAGTCGTCTGTGAACGCTCCGTGACGCACATCATGAAGACACAACGAGGGTAGAGGCTCATCTGAACTGTGACGTCAGGATTGGGGGGATGGGGCCCTCCCTGCTACTGTGTGTGAGTGGTGTACCACGGCCACGGTGGTACTCACACGGCGTCTTACCTGCTCATAACACTTTGATGTCACCTCCTGCTGGGGATGAAACACACTTCTTAATCTATGCCCGCCAAACGTACCTTTGTACCTTTCCAAAGTATGGATGGTCTCATAAGCTTATTGTGAGGCTCGAACTTCGTGGAAAAGTTCGCGTCATAAAGTAATGCAATAAAGAAGGTCTGGCGGAGCAGCTCAGAGACGGAGTCAGAAAATTTCCAAGTGGGAGCGACCTGAGGGAGGAGGGCTCGCATTCCCGGAGATGTGACCCTCTTCCTCGCAGAGCGGCATGTAGTGTACATTATACATCATCACCACCAAGTCTACTTCCTAAAACCTTGGGATGTTGTATAAGTGTTGTATTTGTTTCTGTTGAGCAACTTCCTTATCTACTGCTTCATCCATCCTAGTGTGGATGCTGGTCACCCACCTCGAGCGGGTCTTCCTCCGCCTACCATACGTTAGAGCGTATGTCTGGAACTATCATTTCCTTCTCTGGTCTTTTTCTCGTCCTGTAAACCTTCTACCTTCGGGTCAGGTCCAGCGTGCACCAACACCTCCGGGGACTTGACTCATTTCTTCATTCTTTTCCTTTGTCGAGTCTGACACTTGAAGAGAGGCAACAGATACCTGCGCTTTGTAAGTTCCTGTTATTACTGTTTATGTTACGTGGAGAGAGTTTTACACTCATGCTGCCACGTCCCTTAACTTGTACATATGTACCATGTCTTTACACTCATATATATAAATATATATACCAAATGGAGTCCTAGCTCCGTCTCTTCGTTTTATATCAAATGACTGTTTTTTCTTGTGTCTCCCCTGATGTTCTGATTATTACATCAAAGTGCACTTGGGAACTTATTGTTTCATTTCTTCGTGGTCTCATACGAATATATATATATATATATATATATATATATATATATATATATATATATATATATATATATATATATATATATATATATATATATATATATATATACATATATATACCCAGCCTAAGCTAGAAATTCGTGATTGCTCCTATATCAAGTCCACCATCAGTGAACAGATAGAAAGTGACGTCAGTGACAGCATGACGGATGGTGGTCAGGCGCAACGTGCGCCAACCTAATCTTCCTTCATGTGTCCGGCAGCAGTCGCCGCCTGTCTCACCCGTGACGCGAGAGAAGGTTGGGCCTGGTGGCATCGTTTCCGGTAGAGCCAACGTTGCGGGGTGTCCCTAGTGTTGGCTGGAACTGGTTAAACCTGCCTCCCGACGACTCGGATGGCCCAGTGATCCACTGGAACGTCATTGTGGATCTTAGCTATATAACACTGGGTACACGCGTTCGAATCTCTCGCTCGTGTCCTCCATGACGAAGACATTGTTAATGATATGTATATGTAAGTACACGTAACTGTTGTCACAGAGCTTGGCTTGACGAAGATATTAAGAAAATATAAACACTCACGCAAGATTACTTCAGCTTCTGTGTGGATCGTGTCAATGATTATTGACCTCCTCTGTCCTCCTCTTGATGGGATCTGGACCCTCTGGGGCCCTGGGCCAACCTGGGCCCGCCTGTCATCCTTCATGTGTAGTGTACCCACTGTACTACGATCTGTGGTTGCACCCACGTACCTACCCCCCAGCACCACGCACCCTTCACCTACGTTATCACAAAAATGTTTCTCTGTACATAATTACACAAACAGAAAAATGTTTCTCTGTACATAATTACACAAACAGAACATTTTCTTACAAGTTGATAAACATCTTGTCAGTTGTCATGAGACGGGATGGTCAGAGTGTGGCGGGTGGTATGTCCCACTCTCACGTTACTAAGCTGTACCTGGGAGGGGGGGTTGCCTCACGTCTTGACACCACGGTCTTCAGTATACTCAACCTCTTCAGCACAACCTCTAAAGGTCAAGTCAGAGTCTATCATACCTAATGGTTATACCATCGTGATCCAGGGTCGTAAGGTCGTGGTCAAAGGATTAAAAATGACCTTGTTGCGTAAAGACCTACTTGTAGTGTACAGGGAAGAAGTTTTGTACTGGTGGAGCACCATCCCTTGAACTATCATACAACTTCCTTAAACTTATGTGTGGTGTCAGCGTTAACCATTCGTCATGTGGTGTCAGCGTTAACCATTCCTCCTCCACCCTCATACCATACAAGTACATCTCTGTATCTGTTTGTGACGTTTCTTGCTTAACTTCATGTTATGTCCTGTGACTGATGCACATATCCTCAAGAACTGTTCACTCTCGACGGTCTTAAATAAAACTAAAATAATAAAGAAATGTTTACTGAAGTCAAGCAGCCATTCACCTGAAAGTTCTCACTTAAGAAATTACAGAATTGGGAGTCATGACAGTAATTAGTTTATTAATTATAAAATGGCTTAAGATCAAGCTTGGCTGGATACTTCGACGCTCGTGTGTGTGTGTGTGTGTGTGTGTCTGTGTGTGTGTGTGTTGAGGAGGAGGGTGTGGGCTGCAGGAGGAGGAAGCCTTCCTGTACAGCCAGAGGTTACCCCGTTATGGTTATTCCCAGGAGGTTCTTGACCCTGGACCTGTGGAGCCCCTACATGCCTGCCTGTCTCCGTCATGACGGCTGAACTCCCTTCTGGCACCAAAGGCTTACTTGGTGTGTGTGTGTGTGTGTGTGTGTGTGTGTGTGTGTGTGTGGTGCTACCGTACTCCGCTTGCTCTAGGTTACACTGCAAGTGAAAAGTCATATTTGGTGAGGCTGTATCACTTGGGGTACAGCCTTGTCACAAATCAAATCACTTCAACAGTCTACATTTCCCTGTTACTGAAAGTAGCGCTGCCCTGAGCTGTAGGAAAGTTGAGAAAGGTTGTGGGTAACACCAGGACTCTCGTCCAAACTGTTCTGTCATAATAATGATGGTATGTAAGTATATGTGTCTTCATCTCTTACGTTAGTAGGGAAGTTGTCCATACATTGAGTTCAGAACACATGATACACAAACATTATCCAACTGCCCGAGAGTTGGATGATGCTACCCTTCACTCTGGCAATGATGGAGTAACATTATACCTACATCATTGTGTGGCCACAAGTTGGACGTGTATTTCATTCTATGTCCTTGTGGTATGTGGTTTCTGCTGGCTTGGGTGATGCTGATGAAGCGTAAGACTGTAGGCTCCAGTCATGGGAAATAACCTATACTGAAGTTTGGCAGTTTTGTTTCCATGTAGTGTGTGTGAAGAATGGCCAGTCTGCTTTCCTGTGCGTTTTGTAAGTCTTTGTGGAGTTGGATGAACCAGGTGGAGTGTTAACAGGATGGGTAGGTGGTCAGAGGAGTGTAGAAATTGCGATCACACACATGTGTATACAGGTAGACGTGTGTGGTGTGATATGAGCGGGTGGACGCGCATGACACGCGCGGGGGTAAGGTCCCGCCGCCCGTCAACACATACTCCTCCAGCAACGTTCGCGCGTCTTCAAAAGCTCATTCACGCCAACGTTTTTACTGGCAATGAAAACATCGAGAAAAATGAATTATATCAGATATCACTGTGACATCCTCTTGCAGGTTGGAATGATATCAAATAAATGAGACATTTCAAGGTGGAAGATTTGACTGATTGATCGTGGGTGATGGTGAGTCTGCCACGACCCGCTTGCAGCAGCAGCAATCGTCCAGTGTAAACAAACCTCATTTTGTGGTGAGGATCAACAAACATGGTGACGCGCGTAGCTCCCTCCAGCCAGGCGGCCGGGGAATGTACGCTATGTGACCCACATTGAACCCAACAACACACCTACCATCAACTTCCTGCCTGCCAGACTTCATGGTGACCAGTAATGCTGTGTTTGCATGTATGCACCAACGAAAACTGGACGGCAGGTAGAAACACTACATAAGAATATATATATATATATATATATATATATATATATATATATATATATATATATATATATATATATAAGATACACAACTATGTGGTAGTGGCCTCCACCTGCATGCAGTAGTTACCCACGAGAAAAGACATTTTCCTTGAGGTCGCATCATAAGGCAATTACGTGATGTAGGAAGTGACAATAGATCTAAAAATACTGGCCGAGCTTACATTTGGTGTGTTCCCTAGTAACAGGAGGGACAAACTGCCCAGCATGAGTCAGGGAACATCATCAAGGTGCCTAACGATCGTGTGAGGGGAACTATATATTCCTCCTGTATGATATCATGGTGGCAGCTGGAGCTGCTTGTGCTGACTTCACTTCGCTTTAAGTCCACCAAATTATTTCCTTTAAGGTTATACTCGCAGTAGACCCAAGTTATGGTTCATCACATCCCTCGCTGACATAAGCATTTACTAATTCATTGGTCCAATCATGAGTGTATACGCAGTAACGATGAGAGAGGCCACACACAGGACCGAATCCTGGCATTATCCACACTACAGTGGAACAAAGAGGAGTGAGACTTGGCACCGTAATGCCCGGGGGTGAGTAAGGTTGTTGGCAGGCCACAACAGGACCCTCCCTCTCACTACACAACTGCTCCACAATACTGATGCACGTACAACAACAACAACAATAAAAGAATACCAAACACCTAGCATGATCCGCTCCACAACTCTCACTGTAAGATGGCGTCGCATCATCCAGTTATCAGCTTAGATCATCACATGAACGGACTCAAATACTCCCATTAAGAGGCATAACAAAGTTGATGAGCTCAGGGGTCGATTTCCTTAAGTGGATTTTGCATCATAAGCGACAGTCAGCGTCTGTATGTGTGGTGGAGCCTCGGGTAGGGAAGTCATTGCTCTTACATCACACATGTTCCCAGTCATGACAACCTTCTCCCTACACACACACACACACACACAGGAGCCCCGGCGCAGGTAATGACGTATCATGTAGCAGGACTTGTGTTGTAATTCTCAACAATTCTCGTCAGTTGGTTGGGCTTCAGCCCCATCGTGTGGGCGGGTCATTATGGCCGTTACGTTATCACAAACAATCGTTATCCCTCACCATTTTCAGGTGGTAAACATAAAGCCAACTATCCTCGCAGTCCACACCACATAACATCTTCAGGGACGTGGGAACGTACGTACACCTAAGTAGACGATCAATGAGACGCATTCATCCCTGTCGTCGGAGGGTCTGATGTTGGCTGACAGCGCCCCGCCCGCCGCAGAACACCTGTCTGCTGCAGGAGGTACTGGAGTAGAACACTTGGTACATTGTCTGCTAGAAGAGGCACCGGAGCAGAACACCTGCTGCAGTGTCTGGTACCGCAGGAAACACCTGAGGTCATTGTCAGATACGCATCCTTCACACCCACACGCTGAGTACAGCAAACTCCCACTAGGCGTTCATGTACAAGGAGCATCGAACCTTGAGCCAAGAAGAACGGAAGCAGTTCCTCCGTGCCACTCCTACAGGTAGTTCCTGAGAACACCTTTCAGGTCACGCCCCAGCGGCAGGATTATAGTCATTAAGATGAGCCGAGGTGAGGCCTGGTGTTCCCTGACACCCTGGGACCCTCACACCACTACACAGTACCAGCCTCCTTTATCATCACATTACATCTCGTTGTTCCGGTTTTATTTTCCTCACTATCCTTCACCTTCCTCCTCTTTCATATGTATATTTCTTTTGCTACTTCTTTACGCAACTTTACTGTGGAGAAATAATACATACAGAGGAATGAGTCGGCTAACACATGGAATATGTGAATATTCTCACCCTACCCTGGGTCAGCCAGGAGCCCTCACCTTCTCAGTCCTGATCATCATCAGCAGCTCTGGTTCACAATGATGAAGTCTGATTCGCCGATCCCCAGCCTGGAATACACTTTGCAGATCGTCATCACATCCAGAATTAATTCATTTTACCAAATGTTATCATGAATTTTGAACACGTCTGTTGAGCCCATATCAAACGAGATCACGGATAAAACAGAGCTGTGTCTAGTTGGTAGTGTGGAGGTGGAAGGTCATGCAGGACGGTGGCAGGTGGTGTGGGTGGGAGGCAGCGTGACACTTGTTGACCCGGTCCGTGCGTCCAGCAGGTAGGCAGGCAGCCGTGCATGCTTATCTATGTTCCCGGGTGATCCGTACTGGTGGGCGACCTGGTTCTGTAAGTCAGTTCATCATGATACATCATGCCTTAGCGATGACCCACAAACACACACACACACACCACGCCCGGTAGACACGTTGCTCTCTGTCAGGATACCTAGTGTCAGTGTAGGTGTCCGTCTGGCCTTACACTGAGAAGCTCACGTTAGTGACCGTGGATCAGTTTGAGAATCTTAAGCCCTCCTGAACCCTCCATGCCAAACGTATATTTCAAAAAGAGTCATAAATACTGATGGATGACCACTGAACGTATCTTGATGGTCAACAGTGTGCTGGGGAAGCATCGGCTCGAGTGTATGCAGGGGACACATTGTATGTATGTATGTATGTATGTATGTATGTATGGAGATGTGTTGTTAGACCATTAACTGTTCATGGTTTACGGTCCACAATAATAATACATACAACATAGCTCGAGACAAGTCTATCATATGTATACTGCTTGTACTGATGAGGCCAACAGTCGCCCCTGGACAGGTACTGATGTCCTGTGAGGACACATCTTGCCCACCTCTCGCCCAGGCCACCTCCTGTGCCATTTTCTGCCCTGGCCACCTGCAGCACTGACCACATCCCGCCCTCTCCAACTTGAGGCTGGGCCAGCAGACACTGGGAGGGGATGGCTAGGCCGAAGCCCGTGTGGTGGTGAAGACCCGCACTGGTATAGAGTAACCCCCTCCTCCCCAGCAGCTTCGTGCATCACCAACACAAGATCTTGTTTCCCCACAACGACAGTGACAATACACAGTAGACGGAGCAGTGACCCGGCAGGGTAAGGTGGGAGTTGGGGAAGACATATTCCCCTCCCATTCACCCCCTTCATGCTGTCACCCCCAACCCCACATCCATCCCTCGTCCCACCACACCAGGTCGATTTTCGCCTAAGGCAAGAGAGAGCTGTGACTCCACCCCGGGCTGAGGAAACCTTCCATCGTCACAAGAGAAAGTGAAACACTGAGATGTGAGCTTTGTGTCTACCATGTGACTACTACGGCTGACCAATCACATCTCAGGGAGAAAGTTCCACACTCATGTTGCTACGTCTCTTAACCTCACACACACACACACACACACACACACACACACACACATATATATATATATATATATATATATATATATATATATATATATATATATATATATATATATATATATATATATATATATATAACACTAAACAAAACCATTCTCGAGCGCGACAAGGAAGATAGACTGAGTCTTCAATGTTTACCAGCGACATCAGAGGCGTCAAAGGCGTCACAAACGAAACCTTCAAAGAGAAATGTTTACGAATGGTTGAGAGCAGTTGTGGATGAACCAGGGACACACACACCATGTCATGACCGTAGCACCAGACAACCACTGGACTGTGCATCATGAAGTGTCCAGCTCTTTACTGTTTTATCATCACTATGATGCTCGAGAGAGAGAGAGAGAGAGAGAGAGAGAGAGAGAGAGAGAGAGAGAGAGAGAGAGAGAGAGAGAGAGAGAGAGAGAGAGAGAGAGAGAGAGAGAGAGAGAGAGAGAGAGAGAGAGAGAGAGAGAGAGAGAAGCACCCATCCCTGAGCTACACACCTCAGGTGCGTCCCACCGTTGCTGAGTTGTTGACCTACAGACATGCGTTCTTCCCAGGGAGGCAGCCCTCCACACTCCTGCCCTCCCTGGTCAATTGCCCTCCTCACACCTGTCGACCCTACCAACCCTCCACACACCTACCAACCCTCCACACACCTACCAACCCTCCACACACCTAACAACCCTCCACAAACTTGCTAACCCTCCACACCTCAGCCACGCACACCTGCAGAGGCTGTCACAACCCAGGATCATATTACCCCAAGAGGCCCACATTATGACCGGGAAACCCGATATGGTATCTGGGGGTCCTTAGCCACGCCCCTGCCAGGCTACAGTTAACCTTCTATCAATATGTTGCCACACTCACTATCAGGCCATGACGTCCAACTTCCCGACCAAAGACAAAGAGGTAACACTGTCACACACCGGATATATGTACGGTTTTTTCCAATGAATCTTCAGTTTACATCAGTCCGTAGCCACAACAGTGGTAACAGCCCTAAAGTGATCAGGGATGTTACTCACACAAACATCACTAAACGTCTGAACCTTTTCTCTGAGTAAAGGCACAAGACAATCATAATATCAAAACATCCTCAACCCAGCACTTGTATGTACAACATCACGACTAATGCACCACATCACATCACTGCTCAGGTTTACACACACACATTATACCAATCAGTTCCATCAGAGACAACGTCATCTGTTGCTAATATATATATATATATATATATATATATATATATATATATATATATTTTTTTTTTTTTTTTTTTTTTCAAACTATTCGCCATTTCCCGCGTTAGCGAGGTAGCGTTAAGAACAGAGGACTGGGCCTTTTTTGGAATATCCTCACCTGGCCCCCTCTGTTCCTTCTTTTGGAAAATTAAAAAAAAAAACGAGAGGGGAGGATTTCCAGCCCCCCGCTCCCTCCCCTTTTAGTCGCCTTCTACGACACGCAGGGAATACGTGGGAAGTATTCTTAATCCCCTATCCCCAGGGATAATATATATAAATATATATATATATATATATATATATATATATATATATATATATATATATATATATATATATATATATATATATGTAACAATCTAAAAGATAATCATAATTGGCATATTGAAAGAGCGACAGGAAGCGGCGTGGCTGAGGTGTGGGAGGGTGGATGTGAGGGTAGAGTGTGAGTGTGTGGAGGCGGCCGGCACACCTGACTACCTGTCCCGTCATCCGTTAACATCCTTCTGCTTCCCCCATACCACCCACACCCTCCTCATCATCATCACCCACACACATCCTCCCCTGGCACCCCACACCCTCCTCTTCATCACCCACACACATCCTCCCCTGGCACCCCACACCCTCCTCATCACCACCCACACACATCCTCCCCTGGCACCCCACACCCTCCTCATCACCACCCACACTCATGATGGACTAGTGGATGATGAGATGGAACGTGTGAGGACTGATCCCTCGTGTGTCAGTCCGTCGTTATCAATACAACGTTCATGTTTCTTCTTCTTGATGACAAACTTATACATCATGAACGTCCGGGGAGTTACTGGTCGTCCTCCCAGTACCAGTCAATAATGCATGACACAACGCCTCGTGACCTCCAGCACAGGTCAACACATCAACTGACGAAGTTACGTAGTGTTGGTTGATATCACATACTATATAGCACAAGACTGAACACTTCATTGCAAGAAATAAACATATTTCTGTTGTAGTAGTTATACATAATCTACGACGCTAAGACGGTTAGATCACGGTAAAAAGAAGTGATAATTCTGGAGCGCCCTGGGTAATGCTAGTGACACCCTGGCTGAAAAACTCTGACCCACATCTTCCCTGACACTCCGCCCATTACCGGGTGTGAGCGTCATATATACCGGGTTATCCAAGTACGTCATCACCCTACTACATGAAGAGTTATCATGGCTGTAGGTTGCACCAGTGCTGTGTTACTCACAACATGATGTTGCTAAGCACATGAGCACCTCCTCTACTGGGTTACCTTCTCACAGGTTAATTTACAAACTTACACATTCAGTAGTGAACCTCATGACGTTCTCATACGCGTCTCCTGATCTGAATGAAAACTTACGAGTTAAGCCTCACCTGGGCGACCTTCACACGAGTCCTGCAAGGATGACGACGTCAACTGCAGGAGGGATCCGGGGACGTGTGAGGCCGGGTGGTGAGGGACCGGGGACGTGTGAGGCCGGGTGGTGAGGGACCGGGGACGTGTGAGGCCGGGTGGTGAGGGACCCGGGGACGTGTGAGGCCGGGTGGTGAGGGACCGGGGACGTGTGAGGCCAGGTGGTGAGGGACCGGGAACGTGTGAGGCCGGGTGGTGAGGGACCGGGGACGTGTGAGGCCGGGTGGTGAGGGACCGGGGACGTGTGAGGCCGGGTGGTGAGGGACCGGGAACGTGTGAGGCCAGGTGGTGAGGGACCGGGGACGTGTGAGGCCGGGTGGTGAGGGCCGCCACCGGTCCCCTGGCCGTCAGTACTGAGCTTGTCCTGTTCATCATGGTTCAAAAGGGCGCTCGATGGACGACGACTCACTTCTGAATATTCTGTACCCGAGTCTCCCACGCCAGGTCACGACACACTTTTTTCCGTCCTTTGTTTCATGTCCATTAATAACCAGGACGCCCCCCCCCCCAACCCCCACCATTTCGATTGTAAAAAGCGTCAGCAATAACACAACGACGTTAACAGGAAAAGTCAACATGCTGACAAAGGCCACCAAGTGCTTCCAAACAATTAATGACCAGAATCACTGTCAGTCCGTGTGTCCATGACGGCATGGGGAGCCCAGGACCCTGCTGATCATGGGGAGCCCAGGACCCTGCTGATCATGGGGAGCCCAGAACCCTGCTGATCATGGGGAGCCCAGGACCCTGCTGATCATGGGGAGCCCAGCACCCTGCTGATCATGGGGAGCCCAGGACCCTGCTGATCATGGGGAGCCCAGAACCCTGCTGATCATGGGGAGCCCAGGACCCTGCTGATCATGGGGAGCCCAGCACCCTGCTGATCATGGGGAGCCCAGGACCCTGCTGATCATGGGGAGCCCAGGACCCTGCTGATCATGGGGAGCCCAGGACCCTGCTGATCATGGGGAGCCCAGAACCCTGCTGATCATGGGGAGCCCAGGACCCTGCTGATCATGGGGAGCCCAGAACCCTGCTGATCATGGGGAGCCCAGAACCCTGCTGATCATGGGGAGCCCAGGACCCTGCTGATCATGGGGAGCCCAGGACCCTGCTGATCATGGGGAGCCCAGGACCCTGCTGATCATGGGGAGCCCAGAACCCTGCTGATCATGGGGAGCCCAGAACCCTGCTGATCATGGGGAGCCCAGGACCCTGCTGATCATGGGGAGCCCAGGACCCTGCTGATCATGGGGAGCCCAGGACCCTGCTGATCATGGGGAGCCCAGAACCCTGCTGATCATGGGGAGCCCAGAACCCTGCTGATCATGGGGAGCCCAGGACCCTGCTAGGAACACTTGCACCGCTGACCGAGGACCAGACGTGGCCGAGGAGGTGTTGATACTATCTGATGTGTCCACTAATGTCTGGGGCTGTCCATTCTCGCTTTCCACTGTCTATATAGTGTCCCCTGGCGTGTGAGACAGTCTATAGTGTCCCCTGGCGTGTGAGACAGTCTATAGTGTCCCCTGGCGTGTGAGACAGTCTATAGTGTCCCCTGGCGTGTGAGACAGTCTATAGTGTCCCCTGGCGTGTGAGACAGTCTATAGTGTCCCCTGGCGTGTGAAACTGTCTATAGTGTCCCCTGGCGTGTGAGACTGTCTATAGTGTCCCCTGGCGTGTGAGACTGTCTATAGTGTCCCCTGGCGTGTGAGACTGTCTATAGTGTCCCCTGGCGTGTGAGACTGTCTATAGTGTCCCCTGGCGTGTGAGACTGTCTATAGTGTCCCCTGGCGTGTGAGACTGTCTATAGTGTCCCCTGGCGTGTGAGACTGTCTACTGGTATCAAGAATTGTCTTATTGTGTCTGTTAATGTCTGAAACTGTCCATCTGTGAAGTACTCGGGTGGTTCATACCACTGTCCCACGTAGCCTGGGAGGCTGGCCAACAGTATCTGATAGCATGCAATGGTATCAGGAATGTGTCATGGGCTTTGATGGCATCTATATATATGTACCACTGTGCTGGAGGTCCTCGCTGTTTTTCTCACTAAAATCACTGTTGGTGTCCTAAAATGTTTAAGAATATTCACCGACGTCGGACAATGTCTAGTGGTGCCCAATGGTGGCTTATTTATACACGTTGGTGTGCGACACAGTCTACTGTATCAAATGGTTTCTGAAGATGACTTGTGGACGTGTCCAACTTGTCCAGCCAGTGGACAAAGATAAGAATGTCCAGATGTGTTTCACATGTTCGATAGTGTATGAGTATGTCTATGGGTCTTACAGTGTTCTAAAGTATGTGCTAATATTCCACAGTAAAACCATTTCAGTATATTCGAGTTTCGACAGATACGGAACCTGGATTGTGAGAGACGTTACGTCATGATGTCCACAGTGATCATGACACAATGACTTCGTTACCGGCAAGAACACATTATGTCGTGACTCCACATCACAAACTGCTTCACTTGTGATGCATGAGGTTATGTCAAGGTCTGGTTGGGGAGGAGGGTCGTGGGCGGCATGGATAAAGGAATATATATCGACAACAGTTTAAAAGTTTGGGAAGGTTTATAAAGTTTTCACATCCACAGGATTATGTTTCAGACAGCGCCCAGGAGGCGACTTATCTCCATAGTGATGCTCCAGTGAGGCACTTGGCTTGCTGATGTGAGGGTCACCAGACCCAGGGGAAGAGGCACTTGGCTTGCTGATGTGAGGGTCACCAGACCCAGGAGGAGGTGCTCCACCAGCCTGGCTGCACCAACACACACCACCAACCTGACCTGTCTGGGTGCCTCCTACAGGAAAGAAATCATTACCTTCTCTCATATTCAACGGTGAGAAAAACTGTGTTGACTTCTCTCCTTATTCACCGCCCACGGTTGCCGCGGGTCACACCCTGCCCGGGTCACACCCTGCGCGGGTCACACCCTACCCGGGTCCAGGTGACTCTCTCTTTGTTCTTTGTCTGCGAAAACCGTTAGATGAGAGACAAATGTGGTGAAAGCCTTCTTCCAACCACGCTTTGTGTGTGTGTGTGTGAGAGAGAGAGAGAGAGAGAGAGAGAGAGAGAGAGAGAGAGAGAGAGAGAGAGAGAGAGAGAGAGAGAGATCTAGTACGTACCGTACAAGTACTCATACAGAACATGTTTATGTGAGCAGTGCAGACATCTTGGATGACCAGTATACTATACTGGTCAGCTGGGCGGAGCCTCATATGAGGAGGACGGTCCACTGGTGCCACCTGCCCGCCCACACCAACCACCTTCCCTCTCTCATCTCTCTAACCACTTGCTCTTATCACCTCGTTAGAGAAGTGTCCCGCCCACTTTCCTGGCTACCCGTCCTCAACGCAGCCCCGCCCATCTGCCGCCCCGCCCTTCCAACGCCGACCAACACACCAGCCGCGTGAAGCACTCACCACTCCCATTCATAACTAAAACTAATCGTCGCTCTATCCAGCACCATCTCAACTACCTCTCCTACATCCCCATCCGTCACTTTGGTCACCGTGTGGCCGCCTGCCCCGCCCAGGTGGCCCTCTCACCTGGTGTGCCTGTGTCCCAGCCAAGCCTGACGTGAGTCACACAAAATAATCGTCGGTGTAGTGCGTCGCTGGTGTGACTCACCGCCGCTGCACGTACACATGACCAGCTCGACGTTGCAAGATATACTTACCGTCCGGGTTATGTGGTCGGCCACCTGAGTCTCAGCTGCTGCTGATAAGGACCAGAGGATGGAACCCTCATGTAGTCCACCCATCCTACCTACTGACGCGCACTCAGGGTCGTGTGGGGCTACGTGGCAGGTCGGATGACCAAGCTCTCCAAGATAAACGTTTTACTCTCGTGCACACACGTATACCTACGACACAAACACACACACACACACACACACACACACACACACACTTTCCTATCTATATGACCTGTCTGAAGGTGTGAACTCTTACCTAAATATGTTTGCAGATGATGCAAAGGTCATGAGGGAAGTGAAAAGTGTGGAGGATTGCATCACCTTACAAGGGGACCTTAACAAACTCCAAAGTTAATCTAATGCAGGGATGAAGGTCATCCCGAGTATGTACAAAGTAATGAGGATGGGCCACAGTGAAGGGCCTCGATATGATTACATCGAGCAGGAAACCAACTGCACGAACCTGTGTGCCAGAGAGACTTGGGAGTCGACTTGCTTCTAAAGCCTTGGTTACGTCAGGTACAACGTCCACCGTATGTACGTAGCTCATCCTTCACTTCCAATCTTATAACGATATTTTGTTTTGTTGTCAAGGTGAGCGAAGACATCCTCACAAGAACAGGTTGATGCAGATGGCATGGTAAGAGCTGGCGCAACACTGCCAGTGGCTGTGTCCATCAGGCTGGGTAGCTGGCTGACCACAACAGTGTGAGGGATCAAGCTTCAGTCTTAATCTTGCTGATGACTCGTGTGTGTGACGTCGTTGTCATCACATGTACACATCACTGCCTCACTTCATGTGGTACAAAAGGCCCCTCAGGGAGCCACAACCCGTAACTTGGGAGTCAGTGCATTAAGGAAACTGATCTAGTGAGCGTCTTGATACACACGTTCTGACGTACCTCAATCTGCAGTACATGCAATCATATAGCCTTGTTTGGTCTATAACTATATAACTATCTACCTAAACTTGGGTTATAACTATATAACCAAGTATGTATCTACCTTAACTTGGGTTATAACTATATAACCAAGTATGTATCTACCTTAACTTGGGTTATAACTATATAACCAAGTATGTATCTAACCAAACTTTTCATTCAATCTTCTCAAAGGAAAACGCTGAGTCACACCTTACAAAAAAATGAGTTGCCAGTCGATTCATTCAGGAGGGGATGTGATAACCACGTCATTCACACTGATACAACGAGGCCTCATTCATATCAGCAGCATGACTCCCAGTGCCGCTTGTGTCACCAGACCAACACTTCAGTGGAAGTAACTCACAACCCACCAACCTGATTCCACTGAATCGGTAAATATTGTATTACTTTACTCTGGGCGAGACACGTTCTCTTGATAATAAAAAATATCGCATTAGTCCATTAATCTTATTAAATTTTGGTATACATGTGTAACATCGATTCTTGTTACGTGTAAAACTTAAAACGAGGATAAAAAAGAGAAACATAACAATGGAGAAATGTCTTAAAATGTACGAGTGTTGTGTGTTGCTCGAGGCTGGGGTACGACTGCGGGTGGTGTATGTGACGGAGGCACCAGAAGACCTGCCCAACTTTACACACGACCAAACACATTTTGGATGTGCATCGAGCAGGCCCAGCCCGGCCAGGTTATCATGGACCACCGGTTATCACATGCACCACATCAATGATAAAAGGTGTTGTCTGTGGTCCCCCTCTTGACGCACACACACTGACTGACACAGCCCTTGTGGAGGTCTCTTATCACCACTCTCAAACGTTCCCACTACTGTTACCTGACGACACACTAAACGTTCCTACTACCTGACGACACATCAAACGTTCCCAGTATTGCCACGTAACGTCTCACCAAACGTTCCTACTTCCTGACGACACACCAAACGTTCCCAGTACTGCCACGTAACGTCACACCAAACGTTCCTACTACCTGACACACTAAACGTTCCCACTACTGCCACGTAACGTCACACCAAACGTTCCTACTACCTGACACACTAAACGTTCCCACTACTGCCACGTAACGTCACACCAAACGTTCCCAGTATTGTCAGCTGACGACTTACTAAATTTACCATTTTTCCGTTACTGAAACTTTTGGAAAGGTGTTAACGCGGGTGGGTAGGAAGCCTTGTGTCTGTTGATGTTGTGCGTCAACCATTAAGTGCTCTGGTCTAACCTTGTTAACATTAGACTTTCACATCCTACATCAGGGGTGGCCCTCACCACTTGCACCAGTGGCTGGGGTGTTCCTCACCACTTGCACCAGTGGCTGGGGTGTTCCTCACCACTTGCACCAGTGGCTGGGGTGTCCCTCACCACTTGCACCAATGGCTGGGGTGTTCCTCACCACTTGCACCAATGGCTGGGGTGTTCCTCACCACTTACACCAGTGGCTGGGGTGTTCCTCACCACTTACACCAGTGGCTAGGGTGTCCCTCACCACTTGCACCAGTGGCTGGGGTGTTCCTCACCACTTACACCAGTGGCTGGGGTGTCCCTCACCACTTGCACCAGTGGCTGGGGTGTCCCTCACCACTTGCACCAGTGGCTGGGGTGTCCCTCACCACTTGCACCAATGGCTGGGGTGTTCCTCACCACTTACACCAGTGGCTGGGGTGTCCCTCACCACTTGCACCAGTGGCTGGGGTGTCCCTCACCACTTGCACCAGTGGCTGGGGTGGCCCTCACCACTTGCACCAGTGGCTGGGGTGTTCCTCACCACTTGCACCAATGGCTAGGGTGTTCCTTACCACTTGCACCAATGGCTAGGGTGTCCCTCACCACTTACACCAGTGGCTGGGGTGTTCCTCACCACTTACACCAGTGGCTGGGGTGTTCCTCACCACTTACACCAGTGGCTAGGGTGTCCCTCACCACTTGCACCAATGGCTGGGGTGTTCCTCACCACTTGCACCAATGGCTGGGGTGTTCCTCACCACTTGCAGCAGTGGCTGGGGTGTTCCTCACCACTTGCACCAGTGGCTGGGGTGGCCCTCACCACTTGCACCAGTGGCTGGGGTGGCCCTCACCACTTGCAGCAGTGGCTGGGGTGTTCCTCACCACTTGCACCAGTGGCTAGGGTGTCCCTCACCACTTGCACCAATGGCTGGGGTGTTCCTCACCACTTGCACCAATGGCTGGGGTGTTCCTCACCACTTACACCAGTGGCTGGGGTGTTCCTCACCACTTACACCAGTGGCTAGGGTGTCCCTCACCACTTGCACCAATGGCTGGGGTGTTCCTCACCACTTGCACCAATGGCTGGGGTGTTCCTCACCACTTACACCAGTGGCTGGGGTGTCCCTCACCACTTGCACCAGTGGCTGGGGTGTCCCTCACCACTTGCACCAGTGGCTGGGGTGGCCCTCACCACTTGCACCAGTGGCTGGGGTGTTCCTCACCACTTGCACCAATGGCTAGGGTGTTCCTTACCACTTGCACCAATGGCTAGGGTGTCCCTCACCACTTACACCAGTGGCTGGGGTGTTCCTCACCACTTACACCAGTGGCTGGGGTGTTCCTCACCACTTACACCAGTGGCTAGGGTGTCCCTCACCACTTGCACCAATGGCTGGGGTGTTCCTCACCACTTGCACCAATGGCTGGGGTGTTCCTCACCACTTACACCAGTGGCTGGGGTGTCCCTCACCACTTGCACCAGTGGCTGGGGTGTCCCTCACCACTTGCACCAGTGGCTGGGGTGGCCCTCACCACTTGCACCAGTGGCTGGGGTGTTCCTCACCACTTGCACCAATGGCTAGGGTGTTCCTTACCACTTGCACCAATGGCTAGGGTGTCCCTCACCACTTACACCAGTGGCTGGGGTGTCCCTCACCACTTGCACCAGTGGCTGGGGTGTCCCTCACCTCTTGCACCAGTGGCTGGGGTGTCCCTCACCACTTGCACCAGTGGCTGGGGTGTCCCTCACCTCTTGCACCAATGGCTGGGGTGTCCCTCACCACTTGCACCAGTGGCTGGGGTGTCCCTCACCACTGGGGTGTCTGCATGCATCAGGCACCACGCGCCGCTCTCCGACACTCGTTTCTTCTCCTGTTTCTAAACTTGTGAGAGAAAACGAGCCATTCAGCAGCCAACCAAGGCTTGGTACAATCCAATTTTCTTCCTGTGTAACGTCTGGCGTTCTGAAAATATCAATGGAGGATTGAGGTCACATATGAATTCGTGAGGACCGTAGTTCTTTACTGCGAGCAACACAAGCAGGAGTGGGTCCGTCTGTAGATTGCAACCACGAACAACCATTGTAGGAGCAGACCCGACTGACCCAGCAGTGAGGTTGGGGACTGGACACACCCAAGTGCCCACATAAAGCCGGCCCTCCCAAGTGTGTCTGTGTGCAACCCCCACAACTAGACCACCGCCAGCCACGTCACCATCAATTAAAACACGGCTGAAGTCATGCACGTCTGTCTTGCCTCCGGTCCTGTCCCACCTGCTATCGTCTCTTCAGACCCCTAACCCCCCTCCAGGATGCTCACTCCACTAAGCATCAACGTGTCACTCTGAACAGAAAACTAAGCCGGAGGAACAGGTCGATCCTGCAGCTGGCGTCTACACATCCTCCGTAGATTTAGGACTCTCGGTCTCCCTACACTTGCTATCGAGAACATGTACGCAACTTCTACACTCACCTCGGCTCCTCCCGCCTGGTCTTCCTCCTTACCCATACCACAACAGGTACTACTGGAAAATGGAAAACGACTTTCAAAATTATCTATGGTCCTCCTCACACCATCTACGGTAAGACGAGACGATCAACAGATTCCTCCTCACATATCAGGCCAACGATCACCTGGTGTTCATCCTACAGTTCAGGGAGAGGTGACGGCACCATCTCGCCACCGTCATCTCCTCTCTTGTCCTCGAGTTGGCGTCTGGCACAACAACCACACCTAGCTCGCCTGAGTCGCTACACACCGCGGCACCATCACAACCATTGTGAATCTGTAAGAAACAATATCACTGTGTCATAACGTATCTTTATACACTCTGGTGTCATAACAGTCCAAACTGTCCTTGGCTGTATGTTTTGTCCAATAAGCCGTCGATTATCATCATCATTATTACCCTGGGACCCCTTCAATAAGGCTCCTGCAGCTTCGGTGCAGAGCTACAACCAGCAGCAGGAACATGATGGCTTCCATTGCGTCGAGAAAGTTCCCTGACGATAATGTACTCTCGTAAACAACCTCGCTGAAGTAAAACTTTTCATTCGTCTGACCACATACGGGCAGAGTCCGGTAACACTTTAGGTCAATGTGAAATCGATTGATAAACTGGAAGGCTAAATGATGTCTTGTTCTTGCTTTTCCGCATCGTCAGGAGGCGAAGCTATGGTTGCTCCTCGCTACCTGGATCTTAGCTCTCATACTTTAGGGACTTTAGTCTTTTTCCTCTGGTACTGGATCCCCTCAGGCGTATATCAATATTCTTCTCGTGTCGAGACCAACCTGGTCATCAAGACTCTGTCTCCAGTACAATTGATGTTATAAATGTTGGTAAATGTCTCCCACCTTGTCCATGTACTTGAGGACAGTGTTTACATCCATCAGTACACAGTTTACCTCCTTTACCGTCTCGTAATGTGGGGTTCCGGTGAGAGGCTGCCCGTAACTCCCTCCCACACTATATCCCTGCCACTTGCCAGTGTCATGTGGTATTCATGGCCTGGCCTCACATCACTGTGTACCTCATGGAGGCGCGGCACTGATTCTGTCTGACCCACCCACCGTCAGCCTCCTCCTACTTTATACACCGAATTAACGTGGCAACTGTCTGGGGTGTAGTGAAGGTACAGCTACTGTGTGGGATGTATTGCAGGTGGTGTCACCGTCTGGGGTGTCCTGCAGGTGGTGCCACCGTCCGGGAGCAGGTGGTGCCCTGACAGAGGCATCTCCAGTCATGTCCAGCAGGAGCCACAGTCGTCCAGCCCAGGGATCGTGGAGAGTGATCCATCGTGTCCTCACACGTTTTAGATGAGTTTATGGAGACAGTGATGGAGACTAGTACCTGGACTTGATCTGGATGGGTCTGGGTGATACGTGTGGAGGCGAGGTGGGAGTGAAGACCACAGAGCGGCACGGCATCAGTGAGCCACGCCCCCGTGTTCACCCGTCCACCCACATACACAGGTGGTAAACACGAACTGCACGCCACCCTACGATGCAACATAAAAGTACCATGAAAGGTTTTTGGTCGTTCCTGCCTCGCCTAGCCTTTATGATTGACTTGATGTCCTCTGTGGGTTGAGGATGAGATTATGCCAAGAGACACCACCACAGACTATAACCTGGGTAGAATGTGAGGAGAATCTTAATGAAGTGGGGAGAGCTGGGTGGTTAGATCCAGGAGGGACGTGGCCTGCCTGAACCTTGCACACACATGCATGCACCTTATGTTCCGGCATAAGTGATCACAGGAGACAAACATGGAATGATACGTTAGGAAGACTGACTATATCATGTATATGAACGATAATTAAAGAGAAAAAAAAGGACTTAAGATGAAAAAGAATTAAAGTTGTGAACTTCGATAATTACTAAGAATGCTCGACTATAGAATAATCAACATGATGTAGGCATCTGAACATGTAGGAAGGCATTTGTACAAGATCACTGACGCAATATGAAGACTCTTACAACATATGCCTTAAATGACAAGTGATAAAAAGACCACAAATGTACAGCAAAAGAAAAACAAGACAAGTAAGTATGAGAAGACAAATGAGGAGCAGCAAGTTGCCTTCATGATTTGTTTACCTACTGCCACGAGCACAACACAAGACACAATGTAATAAAGAAGCTAAGTACCGACACATGTGCCACCAGCAGCAATCATCAAAGTTATCCAACACACACCACACACTGTACAATAAAACTTCACGATGGTTATCCAACACACACCACACACTGTACAATAAAACTCCACGATGGTTATCCAACACACACCACACACTGTACAATAAAACTCCACGATGGTTATCCAACACACACCACACACTGTACAATAAAACTCCACGATGGTTATCCAACACACACCACACACTGTACAATAAAACTTCACGATGGTTATCCAACACACACCACACACTGTACAATAAAACTCCACGATGGTTATCCAACACACACCACACACTGTACAATAAAACTCCACGATGGTTATCCAACACACACCACACACTGTACAATAAAACTCAACGATGGTTATCCAACACACACCACACACTGTACAATAAAACTCCACGATGGTTATCCAACACACACCACACACTGTACAATAAAACTCCACGATGGTTATCCAACACACACCACACACTGTACAATAAAACTTCACGATGGTTATCCAACACACACCACACACTGTACAATAAAACTCCACGATGGTTATCCAACACACACCACACACTGTACAATAAAACTTCACGATGGTTATCCAACACACACCACACACTGTACAATAAAACTCCACGATGGTTATCCAACACACACCACACACTGTACAATAAAACTCCACGATGGTTATCCAACACACACCACACACTGTACAATAAAACTCCACGATGGTTATCCAACACACACCACACACTGTACAATAAAACTTCACGATGGTTATCCAACACACACCACACACTGTACAATAAAACTCCACGATGGTTATCCAACACACACCACACACTGTACAATAAAACTTCACGATGGTTATCCAACACACACCACACACTGTACAATAAAACTCCACGATGGTTATCCAACACACACCACACACTGTACAATAAAACTTCACGATGGTTATCCAACACACACCACACACTGTACAATAAAACTTCACGATGGTTATCCAACACACACCAAACACTGTACAATAAAACTCCACGATGGTTATCCAACACACACCACACACTGTACAATAAAACTTCACGATGGTTATCCAACACACACCACACACTGTACAATAAAACTTCACGATGGTTTTTCTACTAACAGCACGAACGCGACCTGCGTCTCAGACCTCACATGCAATCTACTCCACTACGCTGCTTCTAAAAACCATTTCCTGAGTGGTAAACTCTACCCCTGTATTCGTACTTTTCCTCTGGTTTTGTTGTCTACATTCTTGAGTGTGAGGACGTCCCTGGTATTACTATAACATCTAAACACTCCGTCACACTGAGCCAACTGTGTATGATAAACTTGAGATTCTGTTTTGATTCACAATACATTTCTCACAGTAGATGTACACAGATGCTCTCCCTGTATTGTAAGAGCAGTAAAGGTGGGTTATGCCTAGCCAGCAGTGAGCACCAGGAAGCAGCCACACTCGTCCATCGTTACCCCACCCCGACCCTCACCTCTGAGGGCCGCCTATGATAATGACACCACATCAAGTTCTTGAGCACGACGGCACGATCCTTAAGCACGACGTTACGACCCTTGATAGTGATGGCCTGATTCTTAAGGGTCAGGTCAAAGGTCAAGCCATATTACCCAAGAGTAAGTATATCGTTGTGCTCAAGGGTCGTACCGTCGTACTCAAGGGTCGTACCGTCGTACTTAAGGGTGGCATCATCGTGCACAGTGGTGTATGCCAGTGAGTCCAACAGTCGTACTATTAACACGTCACAAAGCCGAGACACAACACAACACTCAGGCAGATGATGAACCTATAAACTGACAGTGTTTCTTCATCTGTTCCAAACACTACCATTTCCTGTATGATGAAGAACATTGGCTCGTGACTAACATACGTCTATGATGCTGCTCATCTATTTAAAAACTTCTCAAATATGTAAATAAGCAACCTTAATTACCATGGCTACCGCAGCGCCAATATAATCACCAGAATAAATATTGTTCTTACTTCAAGCTATATCATGTATACTATATGATGTATAATATATGGAGATGTAAAATGTATGAAGATGTATACTATATGGAGATGTATACTGTATGAAGATGTATACTATATGGAGATGTATACTGTATGAAGATGTATACTATATGGAGATGTATACTGTATGAAGATGTATACTATATGGAGATGTATACTGTATGGAGATGTATACTGTATGAAGATGTATACTATATGAAGATGTATACTGTATGAAGATGTATACTATATGAAGATGTATACTGTATGAAGATGTATACTATATGAAGATGTATACTGTATGGAGATGTATACTATATGGAGATGTATACTGTATGAAGATGTATACTATATGAAGATGTATACTGTATGAAGATGTATAATGTATGAAGATGTATACTATATGAAGATGTATACTGTATGAAGATGTATACTATATGAAGATGTATACTGTATGAAGATGTATAATGTATGAAGATGTATACTATATGAAGATGTATACTGTATGAAGATGTATACTGTATGAAGATGTATAATGTATGAAGATGTATAATGTATGAAGATGTATAATGTATGAAGATGTATAATGTATGAAGATGTATACTGTATGAAGATGTATAATGTATGAAGATGTATAATGTATGAAGATGTATAATGTATGAAGATGTATACTGTATGAAGATGTATAATGTATGAAGATGTATAATGTATGAAGATGTATACTGTATGAAGATGTATAATGTATGAAGATGTATAATGTATGAAGATGTATACTGTATGAAGATGTATAATGTATGAAGATGTATAATGTATGAAGATGTATACTGTATGAAGATGTATACTGTATGAAGATGTATAATGTATGAAGATGTATACTGTATGAAGATGTATAATGTATGAAGATGTATAATGTATGAAGATGTATAATGTATGAAGATGTATAATGTATGAAGATGTATAATGTATGAAGATGTATACTATATGAAGATGTATAATGTATGAAGATGTATACTGTATGAAGATGTATACTGTATGAAGATGTATAATGTATGATGTATAATGTATGAAGATGTATAATGTATGAAGATGTATAGATCATCAAGATGAAGTAGGTCTGTATAACAATGAATCTTATCATCACAATAATTGTCTCCTGAGTCGAATGTAATTATGTACACAGTCTACCCTTGTGTGAGGAGGGGCAGGAGAGGCGGGTCTTGGCATTGTTCCCAGGACTCAGGCAGACTTAAGACACCGCGGCTTCAAGAGGACGACCCAGGATCATCAGGAACATTAGGGACAAACGACAGAAGAAGAAGAAGAAGAAGAAGAAGAAGAAGAAGAAGAACAAATAAGATGATGCAAGAAACTAATCATAAAAGTAGAGGGAATGACAATGGAATTAATCAACTGAAGGAAAAGTAGAAAATGAAGAAAAAGAAACAGACAGAAGCAGACACTAATGAAGACAAGGTCGTCCACCATGATGAGGGAGGGAACATGATGACCACCATGACCCACGACCCACATGGAGGGCAGGCTCCACGTCCTCCCTCCGTCATCAACACCCGGGGGTCAGTCGTGGGGTTGAGACCATGAGTGGCAGGAGGGAGGGCCCATGGCCACCATGACCGGTAGGTTCTGGTCCTCACCACCACCCTCTCACTCACCCTCCTGACGATGATGGTCCTCGCGGTGGCCATGACAGGGGGCCAGAATGGGAGGAGTGAGGAGAGCAGGCGAGTTGTGGATAACAAGGAGGAAGGGAGGTGTGGAGAAGGTGGGAGTAGAGATGCGAGAGCAGGAGTGTGAAGGACGGGGTGAGGGGCCAGGGATGACGGGGGGGTGATCAGGCAGACGTAAGAAGGTGTGGGAACACATGAGTTGAGGGAAGGAAGGCTGGGCTTGTGTGAGGACAGTGGGCAAATGAGGTGTGGGGAGGGAGGGTAAATAAGATGCAGGGAGGGAAGGGTAGTGGGGTGTGGAGGGAGCGACTTTTCATGGACGGGTGGGGAGTGGGGTGAGGATATCAACACCACGCCCGTCAAGCAAGTAACCCTTCATGTTGATAGTGTGTGCGGCCCGCGGGCCACGGCCAGGACCGGGCCAGCAGCGGTGGTGAGGCACCACTTCCACCCAGACAGTATTGACACCGGCGTATGGATGGCTTCTTGAAGACGTGCCAGTGTTGCCAACACATCCATAAATTTGGCTGACGGTGTAGGAACTACCGTTAGTGCACAAGATCACATTCCCACAACGAAAGGTTAGGTCATGTCATGAGGGTGTGTGGCGGACGCTTCCCGCTCCTCCTCAGGTATTGCCAAACTTACATCTCAAGTGTCTCAAGTGTTATGATGATCATGGTGAGTGATACTCCCTCCTGCACGTCGTGAGTCACTCTGTACTGAACATGGAAGTCTTCAGCACACTCATCACAGCAAATCTCCTGATCCATTTATATCTACTAATGTGTTAAAAAAAGGAAAATGAATGGCTCCCTCACAAGAAGCCCCACTGTGACCTTTGACCTTTGGGACCCAAAATCAATAGCGACCTTCCTGGAGGAGGTTGAGTGGGTCCGTGTACCATGTGTGGCAGGACAGACCCTGTGACCTTGATGCTGCTGTTTCCTGATCCTGGGCGGAGCCATGGCATCTACTGCTGCTGACCATCCATACACTGGAATGGTACGGACAACAGAGCCATCATTATGTAGTGTGTGACCATGACCTCTCATCTGACCTCGAAATAACCGGGAACATCTGAACACCACAAAGGTCAACCAGACCAGAGTGGGTGTTCACCCGTCTGTGGTGAGGCGGGTCCAGCACTAACCCTTCCCTGATCTCTTGACTCCAGCCAGGGTCAAGGGTGACCTTTCATATGCAGGAGTCATGCTCCACTATGTAACTGCTCATGTTTACCTGTTGATTGTGTATGACCTTGACCGTTGAACTTGTGACCTCAAATACCAACATCCACTGTCCACGTTCAATAATACTTCTATGTTCCTCCTCTGTCAAGTGAACATGACCTGCTGATCCTGTGTCCTGCATACTGACCTCCGACCAGAAGCTCCACAGACAGACAGACGTAGGTCAGGTTCACTCAGCAGGAACACAAGACAAACGTGAACTTCTCCAGCAGGAACACAAGACAAACGTGAACTTCTCCAGCAGGAACACAAGACAAACGTGAACTTCTCCAGCAGGAACACAAGACAAACGTGAACTTCTCCAGCAGGAACACAAGACAAACGTGAACTTCTCCAGCAGGAACACAAGACAAACGTGAACTTCTCCAGCAGGAACACAAGACAAACGTGAACTTCTCCAGCAGGAACACAAGACAAACGTGAACTTCTCCAGCAGGAACACAAGACAAACGTCAACTTCTCCAGCAGGACAAAGTGTTACCAACGGATGTTGCCAAAGGCATGATTATCAGTACGAATGAGGCACAGTTACAGAATGACTTCATGATGATATCAATCTTCCGTTAATGATCTTTCTCAAGAATGACAATACTAGTTGAAGATATTTCATCTTATTTATCAGAGTAGCGGGTAAACACGTACTTCCCGCGGCTGTTACTACATAAGAAAGGTTTTCCAGTAATTCATTTATGTCAGATTTGCATGTCAGTATGTTGCCCCAGCACTCACCACAGTCTGCCTCGAGAATCAGCTTAACCTGCGGAACCCCATGTCTTCTGCAGCACAAAGCTCAAACGGCAACCGTACACTTCCTGAAGGCACCAGTTCGCCTCTCCCTCCAGCAGAAGCAACACGAGACCCGGCAGTCGCGTACCTCTCCAGTGAAACACCTGCCTTACCTCCTGAACCTACAGCAGCACCGCAGGGCTTCTGCTAAACCTGCCTCTTTCATTCTCACCCTCCCTACCTCACTTGACGTCACCCTACCACAATCCTATGCCTCCAGTAAGACCTTGCCTTGCGCTACATAACCTCAGTACATCACCAGATAAAACACTTTTGTTGTTATTCGTGTTTAAGTAATCCCCTCTCAGCCCTTCATCTCCGTTAAAGACGTATTAGCACTCGTACGTAACTTTAAATAACATCGCGTCAAACCATATGTAATATTCATAGGATCACAGAACCAGAAAAGTTACCAGTATTGATATTAAAGATAAATCAGAGAGGAGGGTTGTAGAGGCATGAGGCCAGGTGTGAGGGAGCGTGTCAGTGTATAGTGTATGTGGTCATCATCATGTCCCACGCCTTACTCCCTCACTAGCTGTAGTGCAGGGCGGGGAGTGTGCAAGTGATGTAGCGAGACTGGTGTGGTGTGGTGTTGTGCAGGTGCTGAAATTTCGTGTGTGGTGCAGTTGGTGATGTGGCGCATGTGGTGTGGTGTGGTGTGGTGTCGTGCATGTGGTGATGTGTGGTGCAGTTAATGATGTGGCGCATGTGGTGTGGTGTCGTGCATGTGATGTGTGGTGCAGTGGGTGATGTGGCGCATGTGGTGTGGTGTCGCGCATGTGATGTGTGGTGCAGTTGGTGATGTGGCGCATGTGGTGTGGTGTCGTACATGTGGTGGTGGTGGTGGGATGAGGTAGCCAGATGGCTACAATAGTCACAGTGACAGGTGGTGGTCGGGGAGAGACCCAGCAACTCCACCCGGTGACGCCCCCCAGGTCACCTCCACCTACTGTGCTGTAGTGGAGGCACAAGCCACTCAACATGTATTACAATAAACGCAGGACCTGAGGAACTAACCACGTCCCCTACACCTCCGTCTGACACTGATGGCAAGTGTCAAGAGTTGAGAGTCGCGGATCCCTTGTGTTCTACGGTACGGTCAGTCATTTTGGTCCAGCTGAGGGAGAGCTACGAGTCGGGTGGACTCCCGACACGGAGGTATCTTCACGCCCCCCATACACTGTTACGGTTCGGCTCGGGACCCTCCCACCACTGCCGCTTTCGTACCCGTCCTCGTTCCACAGGGTTCTCCCCGCGGTATATCTACGTCCGCCTTAGAGGTGCACATGCAAGAAACAGATGTCCTACAGTTAACAATTACATCTGGTGAATGAGTGATACAAGGAGAGCGTGGGTTACTGCCGGAGAGGCCAGTGAAGGGGAGGCGTGAACAATACATGGGAGTGTGGGGCGTGTATCTGGTGAGTCCGGCTGTACTCACTCCGCCCACCCACCACCGCTCACTCAGTGCACCAAATGCTCCTCCGGCCGCTCCGCTCATGCCACTGAACACCGGTAAAATCCTGGCAAGGAGCGATCTGGTGATATGTGAAGTCTGGGAGGACGAGGGAGGTGCAGGGAGGGAGGGAGGGAGGCTGAGCCAGCGTGGGTGGAGGAATCAATACCAAACCAGCCTCACTCTACATCGTTGTTTCTCACTTCTCCAGCAGCAGACACAATGACTGCAGACATCTGTACCTCTCGGGAGCTATTGCCGGTCTAACACTTTAGTAAGCAGTAGTTAACATGTACTCCTAACTGGAGGTCGGTGCCATGCGCCTACTGACATCGAAGTAAAGTGGAGGTCATCATCACCTTCCTGCAGGTCATAGAGCCATTCCAGGTGGAGGCAGTCATACCGCTGCCTCAGCTATCACCTGGCAATCACTGGTGTCACGAGGCGTAATATCTTCTGGCGTCACGCGATGAGGAGATAGGCACATGACTGAGGATGCCGGGAGAGGGCCCGGGGTGTGTGTGTTCACCGCCCGGCCTTATCTAGGTCACCCCCAGCACGGCTTGGTGATGTCGACCCGTCACGACCTTATTAGCTGCGTGTGGTCACAAGCCGATTTTCTTCTCTACCTCCTCAATCCCCCTCCACCTAGGCACGCCACCTGACCCGCGCTTTTCCTCTACAATGATCTTGCGTCTTCCTAGCTTCCAGGTTCACGGGGCCATCTTTCCTTCCCTCGTTACATTGCTTCTGGTTCCAGATCTTCCACACTTCTGAGCGTTCGTCTGCTTCTCGTTCCACTCCCATACTTCTGAACGGTAATATGCCTTTCGTTCTATACCCTCTATACTTATGACACGTCCTGTGCTTCTTCTGGTGTACCAGCTCTACTTGTGAACATCCGTCTGCTCTTGGTTCTGCACTGTTGACCTGTTGTCTCCTTCTCGTTCCGTATTCTCCACATTCTGTCGCACACCCCCAGGTGACCGTGGTGTGTGGCTGGTCTCCCTCGTGTCTGGCCGATCTCCACCGGTTCCTGCTCTTCGGTCGGTCTCTTCTAATGTCCTCGTCACGCACTTGGAGGTCACGTGATGTTGACTCAGAGGGGAAAAAGCCGACCTTCTGGAGCTTGATCAAGTCTGATGAGTAGGTCCCGTGTTGCTGCCTCGCCCGTACGTCAGTTCCTCCCGGCACATCCTTAGCCTCTGATTAAGCACTCTCTCTCTCCTCCGTCCTCACTCCATCACGTCTCGTCCCTGCGATTCTTTTCCTCCTCTATCAACATCTTCCTTCTATTTTCTCTTCCTTGTACCACTCTTCTTTCTCTCCCATTTACCAGACGTTGAGCTGCCCCACCACTACCTCCTGGTCTACAACCTGTAGAAGTTATCAGAGGGCGGAGGGAGTGAGGCGGCCTACCTGGATGTGATATGTAATACTAAGGTTAAGAAACGTATGAAACAAATACTTCATCAATATCATTCATATCTCGGTCTGTTACTGAACACTCTTGGAATCCTTCCTTCCTCAATTCGTTTTTCTGGTGACAAAACTTTGTTGAAAATCGAGTAGTTGTTGTTCGATCGACCAAGCAGCTCACCTCACCACTGGTGCTACACCGTTATTGAGGCATAACTCGGAAAAAGAATGTGGGAGATGACCACGAGGGAACAGTAGCGCCAGTTAACACAGGTTCCTCAAACACTTGGAACGATCATGGTAAACACGAGACCTTTAAAACCATTATTGTTGGTGTCTTTCCCCGGCTCGGCAGCCGCCTCATCAAGAGGTCACCACGCTCGGCCGAGCGTGAGGTCACCTGACCAACCCCTCGCACGTCGTGGCCCACAGAATGAGAGAGAGAGAGAGAGAGAGAGAGAGAGAGAGAGAGAGAGAGAGAGAGAGAGAGAGAGAGAGAGAGAGAGAGAGAGAGAGACGGAAGAGGAGCAAGGTGAAGGAGTCTGTCTATAAATAGTCCACGTGTCTTATTTATATGCCAGTTGACGGGGAGGTCCCCAGGTGGTGTCCACCCACAGCAGACGACGGCAGCAACGTACACATCCAGGACAGCAACACAGGAGGTGAACACTGTGATCATGATGCCTCTCCACGCCTCAGTGTTGTCACCTCTGTAGAACACGAGCGAGAAGAATTGGATGAGACAGGCGACTCCAGGTAGCGCAGAGGGAGGAAAAATAAATGTCTGATCAAACGACATAAGTGAGGTGCTGGCGACGAGCAGAGAGACCGGTAAAACAAAGACAGGAAACAGAGAGACAGCAAGAGACAACTGTTATGAGAGAGGGAGGGAGGGAGAGGCATGTCGGGGGTGAGTTGAGAGGAGGCGCGGCGGAAGAGGAGGGGAAGGAGCGGGCTGGTGGCCGCTCCTCGCCCGCCCTCATTACTCACCAGGAACCGTCCTTGTGTACTCACCCATCTCTGTGTTTACTCTTGCCTAACTCATATGTTCTTTATCCTCTCGTCCATCTTAAGGGTACCCCTCGGCTCAGTGCTACCAGGTTATACTGCAGGGTTGTGAAGTCTTACACCTGGTCCCACTGTATTTCATAATACCCTCACCGGAACGAGGTTATCAGTCAGTCATCGAGACGTAAGATAACATTAACCCTCGACATGATAATATTAACAAAACCTTCCTCTTGATACGTTATCGAGATGAGTCGTAGAGTTCCTCTGGTTATCATGGTATATAAGATAGTGGGAACAAACACTGGTGTAATACCACACGGGGACAAACAAACATTATATTGCCATTTCCCTGTAATGTAGCAAGGCTAACACACTCTCACCTCACTCAACCTCCGTACAAAGGCTCTCATCCTGACAAACCTGTTCACTACACACCCAATTCGTGCAGATGACCGTCTCACCATCAACACTTACATGACCACTGTGCAAATCTCCCCTGCGTCCTCCACAACCAACCCACACCTGTGGTGGTACACGATAGCATCATGGAATCTCTCCATCCGAGCCACACTCTCCCTCCTCTACTGGTGTCATCCACGTCACATATCTTCTGCCTGCCCTCCGTCATACATGGCCATAACATCTTCCTTCAAGGGTGTTGTTCTATACGTCTTCAACGGTATCTCTAGCCATGACTTGACCTCTCCAGTCATCCTTGTCATTCCCACGATAGTGAGCGTTATGTATCCCGACAGCTCTTATCTTTAACTAACCCAGACCTTACACGGCTCAACATCTGCATCCTTATCTGGCCTCACTCACAACCACAATGTAGATTATAACCTGATGAACAGTACAGTGAGGGATGATGATGATGAACAGTACAGTGAGGGATGATGATGAACAGTACAGTGAGGTATGATGATGAACAGTACAGTGAGGGATGATGATGAACAGTACAGTGAGGGATGATGATGAACAGTACAGTGAGGGATGATGATGATGAACAGTACAGTGAGGTATGATGATGAACAGTACAGTGAGGGATGATGATGAACAGTACAGTGAGGGATGATGATGAACAGTACAGTGAGGGATGATGATGATGAACAGTACAGTGAGGTATGATGATGAACAGTACAGTGAGGGATGATGATGATGAACAGTACAGTGAGGGATGATGATGAACAGTACAGTGAGGGGGGGTATGATGATGAACAGTACAGTGAGGGATGATGATGATGAACAGTACAGTGAGGGATGATGATGATGAACAGTACAGTGAGGGATGATGATGAACAGTACAGTGAGGGATGATGATGATGAACAGTACAGTGAGGGATGATGAACAGTACAGTGAGGGATGATGATGATGAACAGTACAGTGAGGGGGGGGGTATGATGATGAGTGGTTCTGTCATAAATCTTCAGACTGTCAACAACAACAACAACAAACTAACTGGTGCGGTGAGAAGGGACAACAGACTGCGGGGCCAGTGTGATACAAACGGTCGTAAATCCTGCCGTTTACAATGTAGTTCAGATCCATAACAATGGTCTGGAGATAAGACGGTGTTTAAAAGGACAGATGCGCCTTTATCTTTCACTCGTAAATAGTTCGCACAATGCTTACAGCAGTTTACAAGATAACGGGGAACCAATTTACATCATCTTTAAAATTCAGTTACAAATGTGTAAAGTCACCCGCACTTTTCATCTCAACAACCTAACCATAAAGGATTACATGTAAATGTTGAACAACATCACACACACTTGACACAATTTCAGACTCGTGTCAATATTTTCCAATAGAAACCCAAGAGTGAGAGGCGTGGCAGGCGCAGCCACGACGCTCCTGTCATCATCTTTGTAACGCACTACACAACACCCTACAACCTGGTCACGACTGTTTGTAACGCACTACACAACACCCTACAACCTGGTCACAACTGTTTGCTGCCTCGCTACAATGACACAGTCTTGCTCGGGGCAAACTTGACGCCTTCATACCCCAAGATCGTGAGGCAGAGTTCACTGGTCGTACCGTCGTGGTCAAGGGTCGTACCGTCGTGGTCAAGGGTCGTACCGTCGTGGTCAAGGGTCGTGCCGACGTGGTCAAGGGTCGTACCGTCCTGGTCAAGGGTCGTGCCGACGTGGTCAAGGGTCGTACCGTCGTGGTCAAGGGTCGTGCCGACGTGGTCAAGGGTCGTACCGTCGTGGTCAAGGGTCGTATCACACACTACTTCCTGTATATGACTAGTGTCTTGTTGACCACTGGTACACACACACACAAACACACACACACACGCGCGCGCGCGCGCCTGCATGTGTGAATCATCAGCACATCTTTTTACTCACATGAAGAAGAAGAACAATAATAATAATAATAATAATAATAATAATAATAATAATAATAATGATAATAATAATAATAATGAGAAAGGTCAATATTTGCGAGTGACGTTGTTAAGTCTCCCTCCACACACCTTAGATATCCGAGGCAAAACCCACTGTGCTCCAGAGAGGTAACATCTTGCTCTAAGGTGGTGGTAACACTGTGCTGAGTCAAGGGTGATAACATGTTGACTGAGAGGTTGAAGCTAGGTCAAGTGGCGGACGTCATACATTCTAGCAAGTCTGTCTTTCCTCACATGAAGGATGGATGCTGTTGCTCCTGCTAGGTGAGGCACATCGTCCACTACACACACGGGGTCAACCTACACTAGGCCGACACCTTCCTGCTGGGTGAGGCACACCGTCCACTACACACACGGGGTCAACCTACACTAGGCCGACATCTTAACATAATTGTTGCCAGGGGTAAATCTGACCCTGAGCCAACATGGTCACACCTCACCCCGCCAACTTTACTGGAAAAATATGAGTGTCGACCATCATGTTGTTTTCCTTGGTGCTACACCTTCGTCATTTTCCAACGCGAGGTTATTGTTCGTGTGATGTGCCAAGTCGTGGCGGGGACCGCTTGTGTTGCTCGTCTTGTGTTAGTGTGGGAGGTAATGACAACATCCCAGGTCAGGACTCGGGCGGCAGCAGGGGATCCCTCGCTGCAATGATCATTCGTGCACTTCAGTACGTGAGCCCGGGCTGCAGGCGTCAACCTGGCCACGGGTGGGCAACACAACACTCATCACTGAGTCCGTCCGTCATGGGTGACGCGCCGCCCGCCACCAACCAAGCAGGGAGGGATCCTGCCAGCCTCCCGGGACCCACCCTCCTGACGCTGGCCCGTCTCCCAACCTGAGTGAGTCCTCAACGTCACGAGACTCCTCGTCTCTGGCGCTGCTGAAGAACATTTCATGAACTGGGGCGCCGCATGGCTCCTCACTACTCCAAGATGAGGAGGTGTTCCTCATGATCAAGAATAAGGTACAGATCCTCGTGCCCCCAGGTGAGGCGGGGTTCCTCATGATCAAGAATAAGGTACAGATCCTCGTGCCCCCAGGTGAGGCGGGGTTCCTCATGATCAAGAATAAGGTACAGATCCTCGTGCCCCCAGGTGAGGAGGTGTTCCTCATGATCAAGAATAAGGTACAGATCCTCGTGCCCCAGGTGAGGAGGGGTTTCTCATACTCTGATGGAAGGAAAAAGGTCCACTGCTGCAGAGTGAAGTATTTCCGCTCGTGTATTGCAGCATGACGAACTGATCCCCTAGTGTGATGCAGGTCTGCTCACGTGCCTGGATGATGCAGGCCTCACTCTCCTCCTCTCATCATTCCACCGTGCAATAACATGTTACACGGGAGGATATCCTGCATCTCAGGGTATGCCCGGGTAATGAACCTGACCAACAGCTGCACCCCAGATGCTGGGCAGTGTTGTACAGGTGCTGGAATGATTTGTCTCCTGAGAAGCTGGTTTATTCTGGATGATCTCATTCACACCTGCATGTAGTACTGCCCTCATACATGGTGTATCCTACTCACCAACATTTCAGCTGACGTGGAGTCAAACATCCCCGACTTTATATATAACAATAATCCTGCCAACAACACTTCAACCGTCCCTCATGATGTTGCTTCTCTCTATCATCCCTCTATACTATAGGTACCATTTTGGTCGACGATCTCATGAAGTGCCTCCCTGTGCCTCGGTGCCTAAACCCTAGAACCTACTGTATGTAGGACGCGGCCGGCTGCTTCTTCCTACAGTTTGTGTGTGAAGACAAGATAAACGAGGATTTGCCGTTGTGATCCCCGTTTCTTTGCACGGCGACGATGTGGCATATTCTTCCTGGTTTCGTGTCTTCCTGCTAGACGCTTTCTTTAAGTTCGGAGTTAACAACAACCTGAGCTTATCTAAATTAATTCTTATCACTTTACCTTTTAAACCAACGTGGCTTTGGTGAAGCTTTCACCGTGTCACCACGACAACTGCAAAAAAACAAACAAAACAAATGTGAACAGAAGTTAAGGAGGCAGCACCTGGCCACACCTTCAACGTGAATGAAGAGAGGAAATCAATCCATCCACTAACTCCCACACGTCCAGGTGAATCATTACGGCAACAAGAACGTCCACATCTACAGTGTATGTCTTAGTGTGGAGCAAAGTACAATGTCTCATGGTGGTATGAGCCGCGTGGAAAGGACGGACAAATACAAGCACAGAGCACTCTACCGGCTGCCATACGCACTATGTTATCAAAACAACCCACCAAACAGTTGTGAGGCAGGGGTACACAAGCCAAATAGGTTCATCAATGAGTTTAAACCTTCAGTTACAAGAGGAGAAGGTCGATCATTTCTTGTACGGTGGATATACACGTATGTCCCCTTGGCCAGGAGCGCCGCCACTTGCCAGGCTTAATCAGGCTAATAATGTTATTAACATGCAAGCAAGACCATCAGAAAACTGATCAGGCCAAATTTTCATCATGAGGAACCTTGATAACAACGTGTATGATACAGTCAAGCTCTTTCACGTATATGGATGGAACGAAATGTCGTCTGCACACAAACACACAATCAAACAAACACACAGATAAACAGACACAGACACACGTCCATACAGGGAGGCGCACATGCTCACACATGCGAGTGAAGCCGTGCAGCTGGCCACAGTGGAGGGAGGAGATGGTGGGGTAGGGTAGGTCGTGACGACCATCTGCCTCACACTGTGAGGAGGTTCAGGTTGACGAGTTTAGCCAAGTATCAAGACGAGTCATGTGTTTCAAGAAGGTGATGAGGGAGGCACGGAAGTGGACATGTGGCATGACCTACATGATCTAATGATACATGCTGAAACCATCGGGAAACAAGATGATCAAGCGTTATGTATAAAACATAAGGATATAAGATGGCGCCTGACTAATGTAAAGTTCCTCCCCCATAACGGATCACTCCTTTGTCACCATCACGAACCATCCTTGTCTAGTCTGGTTCAGGTTCTCACTGGTGTCACAGATTTTGTCTTCCATGAAAATGGGTCTAATTTGTATATTTGACACAATCAAAACCTATATGTCACACAAAGAACAATCATGTAGGTACACTTCAGAATTCATCCAATTTTGCTTCAAAACAATGTTATTAGAGAAGAAATTACTATTCTCACTACCAGCGGCCATCTTGTCTTTGGACAGAGGTCCAGGCCATTAGACACACATGTGAAATGGGTCAACACTAGGTCACTCCTGGCGAGTTTGGTTGACACTGGCCCACCAGTTTTAGAGACTTCGGGATAAACGCTAACCATCGGACGACGGAGGCCAAGCGATGGCAAAAGCTGACGTGGTTTTAACAAGGCAGGTGAGCTGCTGAACACGAGCGCTGACCATCCCCAGCACAGGTGACCGCTGTACAGACACGATGGCATAGAATCAAAATCCGTCAGTACACTACACACTGTGTGGGACGTTGATCAACAACAACGGTTGCAAGACGCAGCAGGGGAAGGCCAGTCAAGGTGTACTGCAGAGTAGTGAGGTGAGGCAATGTAGCGAGGGGATGAGTGACAGGTTAACAGAATCTGTGTCAAACAGGATTAACGTCTGCACGAGTAATGATGAAGAACATGTATGGAATGATACTAAGGCAGCAAGAGAGATCATGACGACTCATGATAACATGAGACACATCCTAGTGTTTCATCAGAATATTCTAAAGTGAAGGGTGAACCACGGAAGACAAGGGATATGGCACACCAGAATGGGGTCACACGAATAACATAATTCACTTAACTACGTTCTGGGCAAACAAAAAAATGACACGAGTAACTATGCAATTATTTTTGCCCTCGGTACAGACCGCCCAGAAACAAGTGAAGACATAATTCAAAACGAATATGCAGAGTTAAACGAGTTACTAGATATAACTGAATGACTTAGATGTAAATGGAAGACGTACCAAGTCCAGCAGACAAAACATAAAGGCTACCGTAATATCTATGAAACATGCGAGACCTGAATTATTCCTACACTAACTGTGCCACTCCTGGGTACTCTGAATGTTATCAAATAATTCTGTCATCACCACCATTCCTCTGGTAACTCATTTACATTTGTACAGTAATAGTCTCAACCACGCATACAGTGGCCTCTCACTTATTGTCCTGGACTAGCCTTCTCTGGCATGTGTTCTTCCCTCACTATTGGGTAACTTTCACATCATCATATACTCAAGTCTCCCTTTGACACTCACCTAGAAATGTATCCCCTTCATCTGTCATGTGTGGTCGAGCGTACCCAACACATTCCAGCAGCTCAAACATACACAAGCCACCATTTTCCTACCTTTGGGTCTTGGTCGTTTTAAAGTCCAGATTTGTGGAACGCCATCTCTTTTCAACACGTATTTGTGTATGTGTATGTGTGTGTGCATTATCTTAACAACGGTACCAACGTGTAAGAAATAGAAGCACATATGGATGTCCAGCTTTTCTAGGATATCTAACTGAATGTTCATGCGGTGTTTGTGCATCCCGATAAAACTATATACAAGTGTGCATGGTGTGTGTGTGTGTGTGTGTGTGTGTGTGTGTGGTGGGCGTACGTAGGTATGCATGAGAGCTCGTGAGCTGGAGCAGGTGTGAAAGTCATAGCTGTGGTACCACGTTATACCTCGGACGACGGTAAAGTGCTCCTCAGTTCATCCTCAGCTTCCACCACTCCTTCGTCATCACAAAATGTTAAACATTCCAAGTACAGAATCGTCTTTTCTACTCGCTGAAGTGTAATGAAATTCCTGTACACAGAAGTGTGGCAATACCAGGTTGCTGTACAAAGATGTGTAGTAATACCAGGTTACTGTACAGAAAATGTGGTAATACGAGATAACTGTACAGAGGTGGTAATACGAGATAACTGTACAGAGAATGTGGTAATACGAGATAACTGTACAGAGAATGTGGTAATACGAGATAACTGTACAGAGAATGTGGTAATTCGAGGTTATAGAGTGCGTGGTGGTGGCGGCGGAAAGAGCTGACCGCCTAGTGTGTACAGATGAGGATGGTCGAGTCCACACACACACACACACGCTGTTCACTCCGTGCTCACCACGTAACCGGTAGTGATGTATCACACACGGTGTGCGAGCGAGCTTGGCGGGGACAACCATATGGTGTCAGGGGTACGAAGACAGACTGGGGATGGCGAGGAGTAAAGGATGTGGCTGGCAAGTGCAGGATAACAGGTTTGTACCTCAGCCGCCATGTCTCCCTCAACATAAAACTTGAGATGTGGCTGTGAGGCAAGAGGTGCACTTGGGAACATGTTGAAGTCGATCACTGGCTGGAATATTGATCTATGGTTGCCTGTGGCGCATCTGGGTACACAAGTGACAATGGAACTGACCACTAGTTCAGGTAAACAGAAATAAATAATGCACATCTAATGCTCACAAAAGATTAGAATAATATTACTTACAGGAACAAAATATATGATTAAAATATATTACTCAGAAACAAAAGTTATATGATTGATGTTACTCAAGAACAAAATATGATTAATATTACTCACAGGAACAAAAAAAATAAGATTAATATTACTCACAGGAACAAAAAAATAAGATTAATATTACTCAGGAACAAAAAAAATAAGATTAATATTACTCACAGGAGCAAAATATACAAGGGTCGGAGAGTCTGGCATGAGGGAAGAGGAGGCATCAAGTGCAAGATAGGTCCAGTGTGTGACGTCATGACAGGGAGGACAGCCAATAGAGCTGCGACGCCCACCTTTTCCGTCCCACAGACGAACATTTTCAATTTTCAGGACGTAATGAGAAACGCCGGGTGTCATAATGAGTGTGAGACACAGCTGCCACAACCTTGTAATCCTGTCCTAACAGTGTGACAGTAGAGGGGGACAGGAGTCTGGATCAGGGTCATCACTTGTAGATCTCAAGACGTGTTACTTCTCAACTTCCGAACGGCTTCCGACATAACAGTACTTGACACTACAACTCGCCTCGCCCCGGACTCATGATGTGTGTGAACTTCAGCTTTGTACTTTACATACGGTACACTGTGTCGTGTGTGTGCTTTATCTCCCCTAACCTTGATGAAAGCGACCCAGCAGATGCTCTACTAGCATGGTGAGCAGATAAGCCTGGATCCTAAGGCGGTTGACATGGTCGAGGTAGATGTGGTAAATGAGACTCGGTCAAGAGTGGTGAGGTTTTGGCCCTGGCCCATGACGTGACAAAGAAAGGGCTATGTACACTGACACCGTAGAGCAGCAGTCACCTTGTTTACCGAGGAAGCAGGGCAACTCAAGGCTTCTTACATATAACACGAAGTCCAGAAGTGACTTGGTTGTAACTTGATCTCCTTAATGGATTCCATACTGTTGATACTGAGAAACTGTTTGAAACTGGCAGGAATTATTCTACCAGAGAACACAAGAAATTAGCAGGAATGATTATACCAGAGAACACAAGAAACTAAGCAAAAGTAGGCGTGAAAGAAGTGAGAAAAAGTAAGAGATCACCGGACAGACATAAAAGAGGTATTTAATGTCAATAAGTTTGGGGTTGATGCCAACGTCATGAAGGAAGTTTGTTGATGTAAACTATGAACACTTCTTCCAAAGATGCAAGGGTTGAACAGGCGACATAGCATGAAATAAAGCTAGAAACTTGTTAGAAAAGATGCACATAAGTTTTTGTACCATAAGAGTAGTGAATCAATGGGATAAAATGAATATATGAGATCGTGAAAATGGACACATACAGAAGTTTCAGATGTACGATAGCTAAGAAAGATCAAGGGATGAGGCCCTACGAGTGTAAAAAGCCTTTCCCGTACAATGCAAATACGTAATTAGTGCACTAAGGTTTGGGCTCCAGCAGTGGTCAGATACATGGATGAGTGAATTCAGCTCACACAAATACAAAATGATGAACATGGGACACAATGTAATGAGGACAATATATCACCACAAAGACAGCAAAGTCAAGGATTCTACGTGTGAGAGGTACTTAGGAATGACATGGTATCCAGCCAGTCACCAAATCACATGGAGATTTGTATAGGTAAATTATTTACAAGTCACAGTTAAAACTGCCTTAAAGTACACAGATTACACAATCAGTTTTCCCAGCATCTTTTAAACCAAAAACAGTTTGCATCACCACTCTGGTCTCCCCACTGAACTCTTAGTTAAGGAAGTAAAGTTCAAGGGCAACTAACCCTTCCGGAATTATGTTAGGAACTCAAAAGAAAAATGGAGGACCTGATTATGACTCCTAAATCAATCTGATAAAGCTGATTTCAAGTAGTCCTGTGAGGGGATAAGCTTGAGGACATCAGAAACCAAGCATGATCTGAGTAAAAAAAAAACTGAAATACATCAGTATGGAACTGGCTGCGGAGGAAACCATGATATATAAAAAATCAGATTCTGGATAACTGGAAACTGACGTTAAGGTGAATCTACGAGAATATAAAACTACAAATTGCAATCACAAATATACACAAATGTACAGGCAAATTCCTCATACCATAAAACATGTCAGTCTAGTCAATTTAAGGAAGGCCATAGGCTACACAGCTATGAAATCTTTCACATAAGGGGATGTAAAAAAACACCAGACTATAATTTCAGGAATCCAGAACTATACCATAATAACGACAATTATAAGGAAGCTCCGTGAACATCGTCAGTAAGGCTGGCCGAGCGGCTCAATGAGTCACCAGGAAGCCCGCGGCCGTGCGCTCTCCCACTGACGTCATACCCCACCACCAACACACTCCCACTTTCTCTTGTAGTTATGCAGCCTTATATAAATCTGTACCGGTTAAATATCATATAATCATTAATTTTAAGAAATGTATAGTCAACGTACACTTTCGGTGAAATTTCGAGTATTATATTTGTAAGCAGTGTCTATTTTGCGTGTTTTCTATCATTTCTATAACAAGTCTTGCTTAATAATTAAGATATGGAAAGGTCGAACCTGGAGCGCAAGAAAAACAATGTGACGTTCAACAACGGCAGTACTTCCAGCTGGACACTTCCCGCAGTAGTAACTAAATCAACTTTCATGGAACTAATCGGGCTAACCATGGTAATGATATTGAAGAAGTCGAAGACGGTAACTGTGGATAACACCAACTAACGCAACATTATTTTGATAAAAGTTACAAGAATGCTATGAATTCTGATTGAAGAACACACCAAAAAATCATATCACTATCATTTGTTACATGTACATTCATCAGCGTACAGAAAACCTGAGCATAACATGACAATCTTTACTTACCTGTGTATTTGTACCAGAATCATTAACTGCAACCTATTCCAGTATCGAATGTTTTTGACAAAAATGTACTACACGCGATGACAAAAACCAAGAAAAACGGAAAATCACAGAAAAAGCAACATCCATACGAGTTGGTTAATATTAAGCCAGATGGACTGCTGGATGGTCCTAGTATGAATCCTGCAGCTAAATGTATGACACAAGCCATAGATTATAAAACAAAATACAAGAAACGCATGATTCTACTGTGTTGACGGTTGACCTATTATGTTACAACTGTCTTGGTACTCTCATTTTCTCTCACTTGCTGTGATAGAATGTATATATTGGTAAAACTTGCGTACATCGTATATAAGATTTAACATTACAGTCCATCTTTATTTCAAATACACCTGCATTACACCATCAGTAATCCTAAGTTCATTCACTTTCAACCAACGCATCTTTATTTCATTCTTGACAAAGGCAGATTCACTTTTGCTTGACCCTTGGATGTAGATCACAGGCTTTCTTCAACAAATCCTCATTTTTCACTCCACCCTTGATACCACTGTCCTCTAACCTGACCATTATGGGTCATGTCAAAAGCTTCTTCACTACACCATCAGCACTACTGGCTTTTGACCAGACCCTTACGAGTCATGTCAAAGGCCAGGATTATCATGATGATTCTTGGAAAGAAGAAACTGAATAAAAGCAATGTTTCCTTTCTTTAGAGGGAGACAAAAAAGCAAAAAAAGACACACCTTAAACCTCCTTATTGCTATTTCTCCAATACTGCAGATGGTAATGATGATTTTCATATCCAAAAACCAGTCACATTTCTTATTTCCCCATGTATAGGACCCATTAAGAAAATCTTGTGAAGCTCATCTCTGAACTGGAGGGAAGCAGGTCAAGAGGTGTTTTTACCAAGGCTTCATTACTTGCACCTGATGGAGAATAAAAAAATGAGAGAGGCAGATATAATAGACTTTTTTTTACACTGCTTACATGTTTTGAGCATCATCTGAAATCAGTGGTGCAAGTCTTCTAATGACTTCTAATGACTAGTAAAAGAGTGAAAACAAGCATCACAAAATACATATACGCACAAACCAATGAGAGAGTGAATGCTGGCAATTTATGAGATGAAAAGGCTACTTGATGGCATAAAACTTTCAGGAGACAGGATCCCTGGAGTACTGAACTCTACCTTCACTTTGTACAAATAGGTAATTCGATAAGAAATTACACATACACATAGACGCACATACATACACATATATGCTTCGAAAAAAGAGGGTCTAGGAGTGTCAGTGTGTGATGCATTTAGTCTTTTTCCTTTACTTGAAGGAATGACTTTTAATTGCTGAGTTGATAATCTTCCATTAGAGATGAGGCTACTTAGCACTTCAAAAAATCCTCGAAAAAGTTTTGTTTACATCCTCTCTCGATTCTGCAAATCCTATTTTTTGGGGAGTACACGCAAGTTAAAAATTTGCTTTTTCTTACATAAATTCACTGCAATATTTGTCACTGGATATGTGTTTACCTCCCCAATTACATTCAATCACCTCTGTGTATATGTGGAATGGCTCAAAGGACTCCACACAAACCTTATATTTACCATTCTTACTCTTCCATTTGTGCTTAACATACCCATATAGTTGACATTTATAACAATGAATTGTGGATGGGATGTATATATGACAACATATCTCCAACTAATATTCTCCTTATATGGGATTTCAGGGCCATTAAATTTTATAATCATGGCATTCATACTCTTTTCCTATCAACTTTGTTATTCTTTTTTTTACATTGATGACGTCTGGCTTTTAAGCTTTCCTAGTCTTTACCTTGTAGTAGATGGAGAAAAATTATCTCTGATTAACTAAGGTATCTGAACAATCTTGACAGCTGTCATACAAGAGAAATTTTTTGGCTTGTTAATCACTTTCAGCTTTGTTTCTCTACTCATTTGTTTTACATTGTGCTTGAACTTCTCAATCTCTCTACATTTGAATTTTTTCCTCCAATTCACTTACTCAGTATCTTGTTATCATTTTGAAAGTAATACACTTAGGCAATTGCTAACTTGGAATTCTCTTTCTATGACCTTTCTTTCAGTGCCTCAAGATGAAGGTGCTACCCTGATCCACAGGAAACAGCATTGCTACCCCCTGCTTCAGCGAGGTAGTGCCAGGAAAACTCTGTCTCTAGCTGTCGTGTGTAATGCACCGGAACCACAGCTCCCTATCAACATCCAGACCCCACAGACCTTTCCATAGTTTACCCCAGATGTTTCACATGCCCTAGTTCAGTCCGTTGACAGAACGTCGACCCCGGTATACCACATCTTTCCAATTCACCATTCCTTGCACGCCTTTCATCCTCCTGCATGTTCGGGCTCAGATCACTCAAAATCTTTTCCACTCCATCCCTCCATCTCCAATTTGATCTCCCAGTTCTTGTGACACATATATCCTCTTTGTCAAACTTTCCTCACTAATTCTCTCCATATGTTATATCTAAAGTTAGATCTGCAATGCACTGCTTAGTGATCCCTTTTACTTCATACTCACATGGGTTTGTGCATGTGTTAGTTAAATCTTAAATCAAGAGTTCTTTCAGCATTCAGTATACAATACATGCAGCCCCAGCAATCAATGTGAATCAAGAAGCTACGGCTATTCATTTTTCATATACTTGAATAACTGGTTATGGACATTTGCTCTTAAAAAAAATGAGAGTTTGTGCAAGTTCCATTTATTAACAGTGAAGTTAAATTACTAATCATTTAGGCATAACAAGAAAATTTTTGACATTCAATATACAAGCATATCAAGTACACTACACATAGTATTATTATATAATCCCAGGATCCCTTTCTGTGAAGGAGCTCCTGCAACTTCAAGGCCACTCTACTTTTAGTAGCATGAAAATGACAGACTTGGTTGGATAAAGAAGTTTCTCAATGAGACTGTAATCCCTATAGTTGATAGACAATGATACAGCCTCACTGAAGGTGACTTTTCACTTGTAGCATAATCATGAACAGGCAAAGTCCACTAACACAATGCACATGTGCTCATTTATCCATTTATATCAAACTGTGGTTGCCATTCTAAGAATGAGACCTGGTGTTGCCAAGGACATCTTTCCAGAGGCTCCTGCAACCCAAGGGTGCGCTATCACTAGCAAGAATATGGGGACTGCTTTGTAAGGAAAAGTTCTTGGATGAGAGTGTAACCCCAATGATACTGCCTTTCTAAAGGCAACTTTTCACTAACAGTGAAGCCCATGCAGACAGAGTCCAGGAACATGCGATGCAGATGCATATCTCCTTATGTATAAAAGCCATAAGTTACGACTATATTCTCTGAAAGCCAATGTATACTAAAACTCATTACAAATACTCTTTGATATAATAAAACCACTGCTATGACTGGCCTAAATTGGGCTATCTTGAAAGGGATAGGTTTTGGGAAATATTCTGTCAATTGGTCTGAGCCCAGATGTCTTAGTCTGTTTAATTTTTGGTTAAGTTTTCAAAAATTCCCATGAAAGAATAATACAAACCAACTTATGGACTGTTAGGACAACTGTGGCAATAAGTGGAAGGATATCTTTCTGCAAATTCACTCAAGACCTGTATCAGGTTTTAAGTTCTGCATTAGCATCACTATAATTTTGTTTAAGATTCAGATGCATTCCACTAGATACTATGCCATTGATAATGTCTACCTTCAATTGTAAAAATATTTGCCTAGCTTCAAACAAATTTACCTTACAGCAATCAGAGCCACATTTCTGGGTGAAACCTCAACATCAAAAACCTTCTCCAGCCAGACTCTTGTGAAGCCACACTCTTTCAAGTAAACCAAACGATCAACAAGAACTAGGGCCTCCATCACTGGCTGTAGGGCTAATTGTAGACCAGTAAGAGGTTCAATCAAAGGGAATAAGTATTTATAATCTTCATAGCAGTTTTCTATGGCACTCTTGATATAATCTTGTGACAAAGTTGGTGCTATAGTTCCTATGCCACAACTCACACTCGGTACTGAATCACTCATTTGCAAAATCTTTTCATCATCTTTGCTTTCATCATCTGTTTTTTGTGTTACCAACGCAGGTTCTTCCCTAATTCTTTTATTTTCACTATTACTTATGAAACACACATTGTCTTTTGATGGTACAAACTCATAATTTTCTGTAACACTTTTTATATATTCATTCAAGTCAGTAAACTGTGATTTTCTTACACAACGACGACGTAGTTTCTTCAAGGTATACCCCTCTGAAAATAAAGCAAAGATTGTAATAAAAGAACTTATATTTTGAATTTGGAATAAATCTTGTAGCAATATGAATAAGACAAAATAAAATCATGACTGTAAGATCATAACAATACCAAAAAGAGTAATCACCATCTTTTTTCATACATATTCACCATTCCCTGTGTCAGCGAGGTAGCATCAAGAGCAGATGACTGAACTTTAGAAGGAATGCATCTTTCTTCATCTGTATGTATGTATATGTATGTGTATGTATATGTATGTATATGTTGACAAGTATATGTGCAAGGGTTGAAAAAGAAGGCAAATGAGAGGTGGGATGCGATAGTATCATTAAACTTTAGGGAGAATAAAAAGATGTTTTGGAAGGGGGTAAATAAAATGTGTAAGACAAATCACAAATGGGAACAATGGTGAAGGGGGCAAGGGGCAAGTAATAACAGGTAGTGATGAAGTGAGCATTTTGAAGGTTTGCTGAATGTGTCTGATGATAGAGTGGCTGATGTAGGGTGTTTTGGTCAGGGTGGGGTATGATGAGGGGGTCAGGGCGAATGGTCTGGTTAAGAGGAAAAAGGTAGTGAAGGCTTTGCGGATGATGAAATCTGGCAAGGTGGCAGGTTTGGATGGTATTGCAGTAGAATTCATTGAGAAAGGGGGTGACGGTGTTGCTGATTGGTTGGTAAGGATATTCAATGTACGTATGGATCATGGTGAAGTGCCTGAGGACCCGCAGAATGCGTGCATAGTGCCATTGTACAAAGGCAAAGGGTATAAAGGTGAATGTTCAAACTACAGAGGCATAAGTTTGTTGAGTATTCCTGGGAAATTGTATGGGAGGGTATGAGAGGGTGAAGGCATGTATGGAGCATCAGATTGGGGAAGAGCAGTGTTGTTTCAGAAGTGGTAAAGGATGTGTGGATCAGGTGTTTGTGTTGAAGAATGTGTGAGAAATACTTAGAAAAACAGATGGATGTAGCATTTATGGATCTAGAGAAGGCATATGATAGGGTCAATAGAGATGCTTTGAGGAAGGTCTTGAAAGTGTATGGTGTGGGAGGTAAGCTGCTAGAAGCAGTGAAAAGTTTTTACCAAGGATGTAAGGTATGTGTACAAGAAGGAAGAGAGAAGAGTGACTGCTTCCCAGTGAAGGTCGGTCTGCGGCAGGGGAGAGTGATGTCCCATGGCTGATTAATTTGTTTATGGATGGGGTGGTTTGGGAAGTGAATGCAAGAGTTTTGGAGGGAGGGACAAGTATGCAGTCTGTTGGGGATGAGAAGGCATAGGAAGTAAGTCAGTTGTTGTTTGCCAATGATACAGCTTTGGTGGCTCATTCAAGTGAGAAACTGCATAAGTTAGTGACTGAGTTTGGAAAAGTGTGTGAAAGGAGAAAGTTGAGAGTAATTGTGAATAAGATTGAGATTATTAGGTTTACTAGGGTTGAGGAACAAGTTAACTAAGATATAAGTTTGAATGGAGAAAATTTGGAGGAAGTGAAGTGTTTTAGATATCTGGGAGTGGACTTAGCAGCGAATGGAACCATGGAAGTGGAAGTGAGTCACAGGGTGGGGAGGGGGTGAAGGTTTTGGGAGCGATGAAAAATGTGTGAAAGGAGAGAACGTTATCTCGGAGAGCTAAAACGGGTATGTTTGAAGGAATAGTAGTTCAGAGTTATGCTAACAGAAAACACTAAGCAGTATGCTAGTTATAGTTGCACTAATTCATTAATTTGTACTAGGCCTTATTACTTTACTAAAATCAAAATAGAGAAAAAATTTACCTTTAACACAAAATGCCTCCAGAAGTGCTCTATATGCTACGTTTTTCTTATGATTCTCATGATCATCATCAGTTTGTCTTACCCATCGTAGACCTGATTCCTGAGCTGCAAGTCTTAGACCAAATGTTGTCATATGAACATTACTTTGCTGCAAAAGGTTTTTCAGAGTCTTGCTCATGGGAAAATTCATAAAACGTTCGCCAGCAATATCACATGTTTTCTCTAATTCTTGAATATATACTTCCTTGAACTGGTTTTCAATACATTTACTCCCTTCTAAGTCTTCACAGTTTCCACTCATATTATGGCCCAAATTTTCACAACTTCCAGTTGGATTTGTATAACCAATGAGTTTTTTCATGTTCCCACTGATCAACTGCATTTTGTGGTAGCAACATGAAAGTAATATAAGAGAAGACACTTGAGAGCACTCTTTAAACATTTTGATCATGATGGGAGATAGATCAGCACATGCATGAAGTCCAAGAAGTATAGCAGACATTTTGAGATGAAAGACATCTGTACACACTACTTCTTTGTTTTCATTTCTGGTAGCCAAACTATTAATTTCACTTTTACTGTCCAAAATGAGAACAGGTTTTTCACTCATATCATCAGTCACTAAAGCTTGATTCCTGAATTGACATGTACATACTGGGTCCACCTGTACTAGCTCCGAGATCACTTCTTTTGCTTTCTGAAGGGTCATCTTGTCATCTGCAAGAGTCCAGTTCACATGCTTGATCCCACTGCAGTTGCCTAGGAGTTCCTTTTGCCTAGCATTTGCAGATCTTACTAGCTTGTCTTCACTTTCAGCACCAATAACTGTTAACTTGAACATGTGGTGAAGAAAAGAGTCTATATAACCCTGTAGATTAAAAGGAATTATCAATACTCTGATAAGAAAATACATACAGAAATACATGAGAAACAATGAGAGACTAGTGACCTTTAAGGGTCCGTATTACTCATTTGGTTCAATATAGCCATGAAATACAAGAAAGGATCCAAATTTATGTTTGCAGACTTTTGCTCTTCTTAATTTTCACTTCACATATCAAGCTGAATCATCCCTAACAAAATGTTTCGACTGTAAAAAAATTCAAATACATCCCTCTCATATTATCATCTGAAATATCTAGCCTAAACAATCAATTCACCAGGTCTATCCACCTCTTTTGCACTCTACCACTCTTTCTTGCACCTTCAATTATACAACAATAATAGCTTCATCACTCTATCATCTACTGTCTAAATGAATTTTGTGTCCAAATGTCTGGCTATCAATTTCCAAGCACTGCAGCATTTCTAATCTCAACAAGATGGCATCAAAAACAGACAACTGAGACTCATATGTAGTACTATCTACCTATCTGACTTCAATTCCCTTTGGAAAAAGTCTCCATACCTAGTGAACTCCAGTCCTACTTCTTTGCCTTTTAGTGCATCATCCCTAACAAGCCAATGACTGAAAGCAACGCTAAAGCAGTTCACTAGTTATGGAGACTTCAGAGCTGTGGCAACTCCCTTGAGGGAGTTTCAGGTAGGTGCAGGCACCAGTGATACAGACAGATAGATAGAAATAAGATTAAATACACCCTGTTACCTACAATATCTGTATTTCAAGTTTCCCAAGTCCTAGGTGCAGGCCCAAATTGCTAATAATCCTACAAGAATACTATCAAAAATTCTAAAGCCCAAATTATACAAAAAAAAAGCCTTGCTGCACAACTTTTCATGCATAGTATCATCAAAATAGGGACCAACATCCAAAAAGATTTCAGACATTATCACAAGGTTACTGCACTTTTGGCAGGGGGTTCCATACCTGGTCTAACTACCTGCCTATGGAATGGCTATGTGATACATCTCTAATGCATGTTCCATTATGGAACTTCCATAAGGGGTGATCACGGCAATAGTCTCCATAATTACTGAACTCCAGTGCTGCTTCTTAGCTTTTAGTGTCTCACCCTTAACAGGCTACTGGCAGAGGGCAAGTCTAGTGCAGAGTTTGTAGAGGCTCCTACTTAATGTTCCTACTGACTACTTCTACCAAATGCTTTCTGCTGATTTATGCATTTATAATTACTCCATGACCAGTTTCTATGAAAGAATCCTTTTGTTATTCAGAACTTCCCTAAAGGCTCCTGCTGCCCAAAGCTTTGCAACTACCAGGAGCAGAGATACCTAGGTGACTTTCCACTTGCGGTGTAACCTCGAGCAGGCAGTCTGGTTCCAATGCTCTCTGTTGAAAATCTAATACACCATCCAATGTATAAACCAAACTAGTAAACCTCGAACAAGTGATGATAAGAAGAGGCATTTCTAAAGATTAAGATAAAGAACACTGTAATGACTGTGAGACTGCACTGAGTTTTAGACTATGTCTGAAAGATTCATATGTAAGCAGGGAAGATTTGCCAACAGAAAATATCAGAGACAAAAGACACATTACAAGTTTCCATTTGATAATTGAAGGTTTAAAAAGTCACCTTGAACACTCATTCCAATGCTTGAGGCTTCTAAAGTATTACAAACCTAAATCATTAATGGATTCAAAAAACATCTGATTGAGCATCTGAGTTCAGAACTGCTTATGAGAAAGGCAAAGTATAAGTGGTACTGGGAGACTATTGTCTGAAACAGAATTTATAGATGACCATCTAAAATGCTCATGGGAAAGGCGACAAATAAAAAAATGGCTTGACTTGACTCTACAGTTTTTTTCATCTTATTCATTTATTCTTTTTATGATGCTTAATTATGCAAAGGAAACTGATGAGGAATGGCCCAACCCACCCACATACACATGTATATACATAAACGCCCACACATGCATATATACATACAGATACATACACAGACATTTACATATATACACATGTACATATTCATACTTGCTACCTTCATCCATTTCTGTTGCCACCCCACCACACATGAAATAGCATCCCCCACCTACCCCTCCAGCGAAGCAGCATTAGAAAATTAAAAGAAAAAAGTCACATTTGTTCACACTCAGTTCCTAGCTGTCATGTGTAATGCACCAAAACCACAGCTACCTTTCTGTATCCAGGCCCCACAGACCTTTCTATGGACCCTACAGTTACCACTGTTAAAACTTTCTGAAGTCCTGCCTTACGAATGAAAATAACAAACAACCATAACATTTTAGAACTCTCTACTCACCAACTACTGCTTTTTTAGCCTTAATTCTTACTTCAATCCTGACTTCTTACTTTGTCCACTCTCCTTCCAACACAACAAAGATCCTGAGAAAATCTATACTCACTGCTAGTGCTCTTTTTTTAGTCATTCTGTCAATGCATCCATGTTTAACTTCCATACGTCAAAGTGGGATGGCCCATTAAGGCTGATAGTTAACTCCTTTCTTATTCACTTTCCTTGGAGCAGTAAGTTGACTTACTTTCAGAACTCTTTCCAGTCTCTTAGGTACACCTCCATACCTACTTAAAGTCCTAAGCAATGATAAGAAGTATGCAGCCTCTATAATTTCTCTTATCATCAAATTATATTTCACAAAAACACTCCCTTTTCTTACAATTCGCATGTACAAAATTAAAGACATTAAAACAAGCAAACATGAATACTTACGATACCACTTCCAATATCAAGGACATGAAAGCTTTCAGTTATATCTGAAAGTCTCTTTACTATGCCAAGAAGGGATATGACTTCATGTCTCTTTTTCACTGTCATTCCTCGAGTAAGTTCCTGGGGTAGGTTAACGTTCTGGGTAGTATCTACTGCAGGCTGGATATGGCAGTCACTAACCAGCTGGTGTAAGGTAAGCCTTCTACATTCTTCTAAAAAAGACTGAAGGGAGGATGGCCAGTTCTCCTAAAAATATGAAATCAACATGAGACATTACCTTGAGCAAAAGCAAAAATTGCTAGAATATATTTACACACACATAAACACAGCTTCAGGATTCTGTGTGTATGGACTTGGGAATCAACACTGTCCTAACCAGTTGCCAGAGGTCCTCATTAGGAGAGGAGTAAAGGAGACAAACTGTCTTATGGCAAATATCAGGATAGCTTTCGAGTATATGGATAAGGAAATATTCACCAAGCCATTTACATCCTACAATATGTTTCCCAATTTAGGTCAATGCATCTAAAGAAGCCCATGAAGCTAACAGAAAAGGTCTACTGGAAAGCAACAAAGATGGTACCACAATTGAGAAAGCTAAGTTACAGGGTGAGGCTAAAGGCTTTAACTTTACCGACCTTGGAAGAGAGAAGAATGAGGAGTGACCTGATCACAACCTTCAAGTTTTTAAAATATATTGATGTGGACAGTGAATAGTTCTCTGAAAGATGTAAGGATAGAGCAACCAGAGGACATAACATGAAATTAACCAAGAAATTTGTTAAAAAGGATGTAAAGAAGTACTTTTATAGCATAAGAAATGAATGGAACAGACTGACAGGGTATGGTTAATGCAGACAGCATGCATAAATTTACAAAGAAATATGATAGCAGAAAAAGTTCAAGAGATGGGGCTCCATGAGTGTAAAACTCCCTCCTTATACAAAACAAATAGGTAATCACACACACACACACAGATTTTAGAGAAAGTCAGGTACACAGAGGATGACAATTCTACACCGAAGGATATAACTGAAAAGTGGGTGGCACCAAAATTAGGAAAATAGGTGAGATAGGAGATCAAGTTATAAATCACATAATTTTTTGCTTTAAAGATCATGAACCAGGCAAGAAAAAGAAGTCTTGGAGGCAGAACTCTATAGAATGTCAGTGAGTAAAGTAGGATGAGATAAAGTGGGACAAGACATAAAGAAAAGATATAATCATGGAAAGTAAACAAACATCAACAATTTCCTTGGTAGCATTACCAGAAAATGGAATTCAGTAACCAGGAACCAGGGCTTTGCAGTGAGAGGGTCCGTGAAATTTACAAAGGAGTGAGAAAATGGGATCCTCTAACCTTAATGGTAAAAAAGAAAAGAATAGCTTCATAAAAGATGTCAAAAAGCAAATGAGCTTTGAGATGTGCAATGCAAAGATACAGAATGCACTCCAGCCAGCTAACGAGCAAGGAATGAGTACACCATGATAAGAATGCTGGAATAAAGAAACTTTGAAAATAATGATGTGGTTTTTTTTTTTTTTAGAATGAGGGAAAATTCAAAACTTTCCCTTAAATTCATTAGGAGTCAGCTGTTATTTAAAGAGTAGCTAATCAGTCTAAGAGATCTAAAGAGAAGAATTGTTGAGGACGATGTAAGGATATGTGAGAAACTGAGTAACAAATTTATGTGTTTTCACAGTGGATGACTCTATACATCTAAAACCAGAGATATCTTCAACAACTGGCTACACAGCAAAGTTCCCAAAATCTGGAAACTTATTAACATAATAACAATCCTAAAATCCTCTAAACCATCCATTTCCCCATCTTCCTACTGCCCGATATCTCTTTAATCCAGGATCTATACTCTGAAAATCTAATCCCCAACAAAATCAAACAAAATACTCTACCACCACACTGAACATTGACCTCACACATATCCTACAAGGATTACACTAATCTCAACCCCACCCCCACACAGCGCCAGTGGCAACAGACATCAACAAAGAATCTGAAACTATACCCTGATATCTTCAAACAAAAAATACTTAACGCAATCCTCCAAAACAATGACAAAAAATGGTTGGCCAATTTCATAGCTAATCCCCATGTCAAAGTCACTCATAATGGTTTCACCTCAAAAACACTAAAACTCTAAAATAGAATTCCCAAGGAGCAGTTCTTTCTTCAACTTTCTTCAATCTCTTTCTACACAACCTCCCAATACCTCAAGCACACCTTGACATGAATGTCCTTTCACATACAGATGAACTCACAATCACATCACAACACCCTGATACCACGGCAGCAATATCAAACATGCAGCTGTACATTATACAGTTGGAAGGATGGCTTTTCAAGAACATAATGTCTGCATCTCTAAAGAAGTCTTCTATCACTGTTTTAAACCCACACACGAGAATCCACATCACACCCTCCAGTCACCTTAAATGTACAGTCACTCCTACTAAAAACACATCAACCATTCTAGGCATCACATACAACACACATTACATTCACTCCTCACATCAGTAACATTAAAATACAAACTTAATTCCTTCATAACACTAAGTGGCACCAGATTTGGAAAATACAAAGAATTTCTCAACATCCTTTGAAAATGGTTCATCTGACTGGCTTTCTGTCTCCTCAAAAACAAATATAACAAAGCTGCAAACCATATAAGATAGTGCACTCAGAATAATCTTTGGATGCCTAACAACCACAAAGACAAAACCTTTACAATGAAGTGAAGATCCAATACAGCCCCAAATCAACATGATCTAGCACTTAATTCTATGCATCAGCACAAACCTTCCCACTCTAAAACTATCCACCAACCATCAAGCAGAATAAAAAACTTATCTCTGCCTTGCGTTTCTGTAATTCCTTGAGAGAGAGAGAGAGAGAGAGAGAGAGAGAGAGAGAGAGAGAGAGAGAGAGATAGAGAGAGAGAGAGAGAGAGAGAGAGAGAGAGAGAGAGAGAGAGAGAGAGAGAGAGAGAGAGAGAGAGAGAGAGAGAGACCTACACTCTCCCATCTACACTCTAAACATCACACATCGCTGCAACACAACATCATTTCAACATATTCCAAGACACTTTATGCCCACAATGCAACTACCACAGAGAAGACCCCGAGTACTTGCTACTCAACTGCACTGCACTCTGTGCACATAGACACCAGAGATGCACATACAGCATCACATCACCTTATGACCTATGATCCTGACAAGAGGATGTGAGCTGCTTCCTGAGTGCTGCAAAAGCCTCATAAGGGACCCCTGGAGCAGGAAGTAAGTACTTGTGTCTAAACATACAGAATCACATAAAACAAAAATATCATAACTCTTTAAAAAGAAATCATGTCAGACTTTAAAACTAAAAATTTTGACTTTTGAATATCTATCACTTACAATCTGTAACTCCATTTCCACTAACATAGTCATCAGTTTCTCTAATAATTTCATCATACTACATACCTTCCTCACATCTCCATTCTTTATTCAGTATATTCTAATTCTAACCATTCTACAAAGGTAATTAATCCTTTTTATTCATGCAATACTTATTCAGTCCTACTGCATTTTTTACAATGATACATCAAATCTAAGTAGTCTACAATGCACACTTCTTCCAAACTTATATCAAAATTCTATCCAATAGCCAAATCCCCAAGTGCACCTTGAATTCTTCTCCCTTCTGCTTTCTCACTATCATTCTTATCAATTACTCCCATGTACCTTAACCAATTAAATATAACTCTAACAAGATATTTGTTCTTTCTTGCATTCACTTTCAACATCTTCTTCTAACATACACCATCAAGGTGACCTACAATTGTTTCCAGTCACTCCATTAACTTGTTTAACAGAGCAAAATTACCCACATGAACAAAATGTAGTCAGTTCCAAGCTGTTCCAACATAGTTCATCTGTACTCCATAGTCACTCTCATCATACATAATGCTCTATCAATGAAAATATCAAATAACTATGGAGACATTACACAGCCCTCAAACAACTCAATCATAACACTAAATCTTATCAGTAAAAGACATCCATTACTAAAATTCTAAACAGCAACAGACACTAATGCAAAACCACAAATAAAATGAATATAGTCTCACTGTAAGATCTGTAAAGTTCAGAGACTTGTGGAATGTTATACACTCTTACTTGATAGTTATGTTGTGGAATCCCATTTAAAACCTCAAGTGGAAGTTCAGTCAATGCATCTCTCCATTCAAGTGGCATTTGTGAAAATATGTTTCTCGTGAAAATCTGAAACATTGTTACACATAATTAATAAGAGAGAGAGACAGCTAAGTATACCTTGTAACTGTGGTGTTACTTCATTACATAAGAATGCAATCAATAAAGAATTTCAAAGAGAAGGAACAGGATCAAAGATATCATTCATTATAAAATACCATAAAGGACAGGTGCATGCAAGGGAGAAATGTAAGGACAGGGATAAGTGAAGACTCCTTTGCTGTAGCCTCCCTCTTGATGGGAGATCTTGCAGGGAACAGACGTCAGAGATATACATAGATGGGTCCAGATGTAATACCAGGAATGTTAACAAAAATTTGCATTACTTAGATATTCACACCTATTCACAATTATCTAATTACAAGTGTAATCAGAACCCCTAATCAAATGTACACAATTACCTAAACATTTTGGAGGCTTGGATGTCTTGAAGAATTATCAAGGCCTTTTGTAGTCAAAACATATCCTGCAAAAGACACATACCAATTCTTTTTCAGCTAGTTTTATATGATTTTCAGTAAAACTAAAATTTACAAAGGCTAAGTAGAAGTAAACCAAGAAAATGATGTTAGGAAAGAAAATCAAAACAGTTCAAAGACTTTAAATATATGAATAAAGAAGAAGAGTCCCATTAGTTTTTAGTTACACTTTATAAGCAGAAAAAAATATACAAAAATATAAAACTAAAAATTATGATACAGGAGAGGCATAAAAGTCTTGGATGATGAAAACATCAACATGCACAATGTGGAAAAACAAAGACCAAGCAATCTGCAATAACAGAATACACCACAAAGACACAGGGATAAACTACTGTAGTATTAGCCAGAACAGAGAACTGGACTTTTATTAAAGATATATATACCAAAAAACTTGCTGCATACAATACAGTACAAAACTAAGCCAATGTGTACTCATATCATTTAAACTCTCTAGTATGAAGTGTAGCAGACACATCATGCATCACTGACATCTTTTTTTCATGCAAATGATACCTGAGTTACAGGAAAGTTATACAGCCACTCCACATTTTGCAGAAGGTGCACTATATCTTCTAGCAGTTCTCTTTCCATAATAACACAATCTGTAAGAGAAAAAGAAAGTAATGCCAAACAGATTTTTTGGACTCCTAAAACTTTTACCATATCAAGTCTTTCCAACTTATAAATGAAGTGTGCAAATTGCAAAATAAAGTAACTTCAAATTTCTTTAACTCAAGTATGCACAACTTCTGCTAACGATAACTAAAGTTCTGAAGCACACATTTATTACAGTAATTCTGCAGAGTAGTGGTTAGTACAACTGACTATGAATTCGGGATAGGTCAGTTAGGTCACAGTCAACCAAAGATAGCCATAACTGGGCCACACAACTGGCCGTCATGTTGTCTATCATAAAAATGAAAAAACATTTACCAGTGTATAATTAACTAAATACACAACCTCAGGACCACTTCAAAGCAGTGTTCCAATCAGGAGCAATGAAGTGATGGACTTCTTTGGAGCATGAAGTTCCTTGGTAAGACTGTATTTCTTTTCCTTCACTAATGATGGTAAAAATACAAAGTGTAAACATATGTATGTAAAGTTTGGTGAAAAATAGATATACATACCTACTTCCAGCCTGAGTCCCCTCTATCTTTATGAGGCTCCTGCTGCACTCAGGAAGCCAGCAACAACTCCGGTCACAATATGTAGTGACTTTGAGTGTGCTTCTTTGAGCACACTATGAAAGGGCACTGAGTTGTAAGTACTTAGTGTCCTTGTTATGGTAACTGCACTGGGTATGAAGAATATTTGGATGAGGTTAAACAGAGTTTATCTAGTTATAAGGATGGGTGATGTCTAAAGCATAAATGGGTAGGTATGTCTTGAGTTTGTCTGGGTAGTGTGGCATCTGATGGGTGAATGTCTACTGGGAGGGAGTTTAAGACTGAGTTGGAAGGGTGGATTCTTTTTTCACTGTTAGCAGAGATGGCTTGGACAACTAAACACCATAATCAAGGCCATCTCATTAATGTTTTTATATATATATAATGTTGTATGGTTGCGAGGCGTGGGCTATGGATAGAGTTGTGCGCAGGAGGATGGATGTGCTGGAAATGAGATGTTTGAGGACAATGTGTGGTGTGAGGTGGTTTGATCGAGTAAGTAACGTAAGGGTAAGAGAGATGTGTGGAAATAAAAAGAGCGTGGTTGAGAGAGCAGAAGAGGGTGTTTTGAAATGGTTTGGGCACATGGAGAGAATGAGTGAGGAAAGATTGACCAAGAGGATATATGTGTCGGAGGTGGAGGGAACGAGGAGAAGAGGGAGACCAAATTGGAGGTGGAAAGATGGAGTGAAAAAGATTTTGTGTGATCGGGGCCTGAACATGCAGGAGGGTGAAAGGAGGGCAAGGAATAGAGTGAATTGGAGCGATGTGGTATACAGGGTTTGACGTGCTGTCAGTGGATTGAATCAAGGCATGTGAAGCGTCTGGGGTAAACCATGGAAAGCTGTGTAGGTATGTATATTTGCGTGTGTGGACGTGTGTATGTACATGTGTATGGGGGGGGGGGTTGGGCCATTTCTTTCGTCTGTTTCCTTGCGCTACCTCGCAAACGCGGGAGACAGCGGCAAAGTATAAAAAAAAAAAAAAAAAAAAAAAAAAATATGAGAAGGTTAATAGAGATGCTTTGTGGAAGATTTTCAGAGTATATGGTGCGGGAGGGAAGTTGCTAGAGGCAGTGAGAAGTTTTTACCAAGGATGTAAGGCATGTGTATGAGTAGGAAGAGAGGAAAGTGATTGGTTTCCAGTGAAGGTCGGTTTGTGCCAGGGGTGTGTGATGTCCCCCATGGTTGTTTAATATGCTTATGGATAGGGTGGTTAGGGAGGTAAATGCAAGAGTTTTGAAGAGAGGGGCGAGTATGCAGTTGGGGATAAGGTCTGGGAAGTGGGTCAGTTGTTGTTTGTTGATGATACAGCTCTAGTGGCTGATTCGTGTGAGAAACTGCAGAAGTTGGTGACTGAGTTTGGAAAAGTGTGTCTGAATGTGTGTTTACGGATGTGGTGGTCAGGAAGGTACATGCAAGAGTTTTGGAGACAGGGAGCAAGTGAGAAACTGCAGAAGTTGGTGACTGAGTTTGGAAAAGTGTGTGAAAGGAGAAAGTTGAGATAAATGTAAGAGCAAGGTTATCAGGTTCAGCAGGGTTGAGGGACAAGTTATACATATATATATATATATATATATATATATATATATATATATATATATATATATATATATATATATATATATCTTTCTTTTCTTTCAAACTATTCGCCATTTCCCGCATTAGCGAGGTAGCGTTAAGAACAGAGGCCTGGGCCTTTGAGGGAATACCCTCACCTGGCCCAATTCTCTGTTCCCTCTTTTGGAAAATTAAAAAAAAATGAGAGGGAAGGATTTCCAGCCCCCCGCTCCCTCCCCTTTTAGTCGCCTTCTACGACACGCAGGGAATACGTGGGAAGTATTCTTTCTCCCCTATCCCCAGGGAATATATATATATATATATACACATACATATACATATATATATATATATATATATATATATAAAATGAGTGGAAAGGCCATTCCTCGTCCGCTTCCTCGCGCCACCTCAGTGAAGAGGGAAACCGACCAAGTATAATAAATAAATAATAAAGCAGGGGATAACAATGATGTTTTCCTGCAGATCTGGGCAGCGACAAGAATGGATATATATTTCTTTCTTTCATACTATTCGCCATTTTCCGCGTTAGCGAGGTAGCGTTAAGAACAGAGGACTGGGCCTTTGAGGGAATATCCTCACCTGGCCCCCTTCTCTGTTCCTTCTTTTGGAAAATTGAAAAAAACGAGAGGGGATCATTTCCAGCCACCCACTCCCTCCCCTTTTAGTCGCCTTCTACGACACGCAGGGAATACGTGGGAAGTATTCTTTCTCCCCTATCCCCGGACTGCATATATGTAATGCCCTAAGGAACGTCAACTGGAATGATGATAATTCAATTCTCATGTTAAACTAAGTAATAATGAATATATGAACAAACATTGGTGGGTTTTCTTTATATGGTAAACTTAAATATGTTTCTATCCCTATGGATCATGCAATCTAAAATTGGTAACACAATTATTTTCCTCTTCCACAGTAAATCTGATAGAAGGTACTAAATTGTTAAGTATAGGGAAAAATGTTAACTGTGTTGATATAGCAAGATCATTTTGTAATTTGGAAAAGTACAGTAAATTATCTAATGATGAAGTAATGATTTGTAAAGGATTTCAACAAAAGATATCCCAGTCAAACTCTGTATCAACTCCACTTTTATCAAAATTTATCGATTAATGCACATACTTCCGAAGTTTGATCCACTACCCCTACTTTTACATTGATTTATCCCATATTGTCCCTGATATACACATTCTTTCTCACCTTACTTAATTCTATACACTGAAAAAAACCGCTGCAAATCATTGCAACATTCATTACATTATTTGAAACTATATAGTACAAACATTGTAAACACATCAAACATCAAAGTTAAAAGAAAAGCAAACATACAAATTTAAACTGTGAATAACTCTTTTATCTTAATATGTCATGAAATCACGTTATAGCTGAAGGGTAAATGACATATGGGATCATAGTTTTACAACCAGAACGTCAGATATGCATTACCTTAAAGAGATTTTCGTTAATAACATCCTCCCCCAGTATAACAACCCTAGATTCTTTTTTCTGTATACTGAATAGATTATGAATGTCTCAACCTTGACTCACTATATGTGACTTGTAACATTTTTATGTAAATTACTGAATTCCAAAATACTTCACCTTCTTATTCGTTTTTGTTGCTTAGGGTGTCTGAGTACACCACATCTCTAGTCGTTCTCGCCTATTTCGGGGTTCTTCTTGTGGTTTTTAGCTGCGTGGCAGGAAACCTCTTTGATTTCTATTACTAAAAACTTGTAATATATTCTTATTCACATGTATGTGTCAATCTAAAATTGATATTCACACCTCGATTTTTTTAACTGACAAGAGACACAATCATGACAATTGTTTACGTCGTGTACAACAGAAACTGCGATTTCATGCTAACTCACTAGTGTTACACTTCAAATAAAAAATAAGATTCTGAAGACTAACTATCAAAAATATATTTAGAAATAAGGAAATAGTATCATTTCTTGTTTTCTCTGGTAATATCGAGTATTGCAGGGATTTTCTTTTTTTTTTTTAGTTTTCTAGAATCTTGATTCTGGCGGGAGCCGGGCAGGGACCAGAGTATACATCCACAAGTTGTTTCTACAGAGTGAAGCAAAGTTCCAGAATATCAGAAGAAAAAAGTTACCAAGACTGCAATCAAACACGTAATCTCAGTAGCAGCTTTACGCTACTGCCTTAGCAGGTAAATTTAATGGGGATAACGTGGAAGAATGAATAGAAATGAAGCATTCAAACTTTCCCACCAATGTTATTGGCCGGTTGCTGATATGAAAATCGAATTTTGTATTTTCTTATACGTTAAGTAGGTGTGTAGGTCAGATGATAACGGTGTATTTTGAGTCTTAGATGACAATTCTGGAGTCAGATGTTCTCTAAGATTGGAAAATGTCATCGGCCAGTTACTGGTAAGAAATTGAATTCTGCATTTCCTGTGATGTAAGTACAGTAGATGAAAGAATATTTGGGCGTATTTTTTACTCGACTTGTAGAAGACAGTGATGGAGGTAGATGTTCAGTACAGTACACATGTTCAGTGTTATAGGCCAGTTATTGATTCAAAATTATTCTCATTTTTTTTTTTAGACTACTTGGTGACATGCTATTTAATGTCATGGATGACGTTACATATGTGATGGTTAAGTTAGGATGAACATTGGCTTGAATAGTACTTTGCCCCTAATGATCATAACCCTTCCCGTTATCAAAGTTACGTAATGTTTTTCAGAAGTCTTGATATCCAAAAGTGTTTCACTTATATTTACGATATGTTTTCCTAAATACTCATAGCCCTCATATCACTATCATTATGTATTTTTGCTGGAGAAAAAGAATATTTGGATGTATATGGACTAGTAGTAGACAATGGTGGAGCAAATGCTTTCTACAATACACGTGAAATGCGTTATTGGCCAGTTATATATTTAAAAGGCGAATTATGTATTCTTTATGGTGTATGTTAGTCTGTCAAAGAATATATAGGTGTATTTTGATCTGTAGAAGACAATGTTGGCGTTAGACATTCTTTACAATACACACAGGGAATGTTATTGGTCAGTTACTCTTGTGAAATGTAGTATTCCAGAATCAGTAACTACTTGCTCAGTTTACCAGAATACAAACAGTAACCAGCCAGTAAGTCTTCATTTTCGGAGACTAGAGAACCAGGAATCAGTTACTCCCAAAGTTGTAGAGAAAGCAGAGACGATTATCGGTAATCAACTCCTACTACATGCAGAAATAATGATGTTTTTCCCTTCAAATATAGGAAAATTAAAAGACATTTTTTTCTTATTTTTTGATATAAAAAAATTGATGAACTAGCTCATTTCTTTTGTTATTGTGGTACCGAGAATAGCAATGGAAATGATTATTATTAACATTGTTATTATCATTATTATTATTATTATTATCATTATTATTATTATTATTATTTATCTATTTTTGGGGGGTGGGGAGGGTTTCTGTGGGGTGGCTCTAGCTCTGCCTCATTACTTGACAGAGTTGAGTAGAAAGCGGTCCAACTCATAGATTCTCTCAGGGTAGCTTCAAACTTGACCTCCGCCGCAATGTTGGTTCACTTTCCACCCCTCTGTAGATATTACTTTGGTTTTTGTTGGCTGCTTGCTAGACCACGCGATACTCGGCAAGCTGCTGCTTCACATTATTCCCGTGTGATCGTTGGCAACTCAAGGGTGGGCCGTTCTGATTACTGATCCTTTGCCTTCACCTCGAAGCTTTAGAAGTCTCTACCTAATGTCTTTTCCAATAGATATGACCTGGAATATTTTAAAAGAAGGTTTTGCACTTACTCCAGAATTCGTAAATACTTCCCCTTGTCTTCTTTTTCTTTTCATAATCCTCTCGATAATTCAATTGAGGCCCGGCCTTGGGGATTTTTGTCCGTACCTGGAGCCTCCAACGTAAGAAAAAAAAAAAAAAATCAATGTATAAAAAGCGAGCCAAAATTTTTTTCTCAATTTCTGCGATATCTGTCATCGGCCAGTTTGGCTTGCATGATCATCCACACGGGCCTTCTCATCTTTCATGTTTTCTTGTAGACTGGAGAGGCATCTTAATGTCAGGTATCCAAGAATGGATTGTACCCGTTTTTATATCAGGTAACTTTTTTTTTTGGGGGGGGGAGGGGTTGTGATATGATCATTTATATCTAGTTTTTATTTTGTCTCGTATTTGCATTATTACTGTGGGTAATAGAAAGTTTGTCTTGATTTTTATTGATTTTCTATTTGCCTGGACTATAGTGAACTGAGTATTTTTATTTTAAATTGGAATTATTTTTCGATAAATGATCACAGCTGGTTTAGAGCTTAAGTTATTAAAAATAACTGACAATTAATTTTCATGAAAATGTCTAGGATGCCCCTTGGTCAATAGCGTAATCAGATTAACATTTCTTATTACATGCGGTCTGTGCGTTAGTAGATAAGCTGAAGGACGATCCTTGGAAACTCTAAATACGCGTAGGTAAGATATAGGAATATCCATGTAAAATCGAAATACGTTTGACTAGATAAACTATGGGGCGATTCCTGTAAAATCTAAATAGAATATTATACATGAAATAAACTCACTTTCCAACCCAAAGAGATCCGCTTGAGACATATGTATATCGTTTGCTAGGAGCATAAAACATTTTTTTTTTTTTAAATATTGGAACACAATTGAACGGATGAGCCATCATTTTACAAGGTGAAAGATCCGAGGTATAGATATTATAGACAGGGTGTTGAATCTGTAATTGTTGAAAGAATGTCCCATATGGCACTGAACATGATATTCTTGGTTGCTTCAAAGCAGTACAGGCTCGGGTATGTAAAGGAGCTCAACAAAACCAGTTGTTTGATTCTGTGGGAAAGGCGAAAAAAAAAAGATCCATTCTATGACATCCAATATAAGCAGAAGTCTTATGGAGGAAGCAAAATTGGAGCTCATTTTTTCACATTCGGCGCACGTTTAAAATAAACCAAATTGCTGGTACTAATAGCGGCACAGGGCCACATTTAGGAATTTAGTGAGGTTTGTACTAGGTGTCAACTTTGCAAGGAGACCGATGAATTTCCTTCATCATTCTTAAGTCGTTGATGACCATGTAAAGGAAAGATGGAATATTTTCTTGGAGAGAGGCATATGAAAATTATGGCCTTAACAGATATGCTGATTATGAGGTGAGGACTGATAGTTCCAATAATGTTTTTACATACCCATTGCCAGCAAGTTACAATCTTCAGGACACCTATGACTGATGGTACTTACCAGTTTTCAAAAACTCGTTGTATTAAATGAAATCATTATTTTTTTGTGTATAAACACAATTACAATGTTCCATAAATGGTACTCGAGTAATAGAAATTATTGTTGCTAACAATTCAGTTGATACTGAATGTCTAGATATTTTTCACATCACAGTATTGCGTGTACACCTGTCACTGCTAGAATTCCTGAGATATGAAGTGATTATTGAATGCACAACTTACTCTTCACTAAGCGAGGGAAGCCCATCTTCCGCGATCCGTGCGCTGATGGAGGGGAATGCTGCCTTCCATTGTCCAAATTGATAGACAGCCATATATATATATATATATATATATATATATATATATATATATATATATATATATATATATATATATATTATATATATTATAGTATAAAAATTCCTCAACATGTATTCTCGTTAGAGGTTCGAGCATTTGTTTTCCATGAGTGAATGTGGTTGAAGTAAAGATTGAGTCCTGGTCGAGATGTCTAGCCATCAAAAGAAGAAATAGATATCAGAGGCTTGTGGCCAGTCACTTTGCCCAGACTGGTGACCCACTATGTACAGGTTGAACTCTCCGTCCGTCCCAGACGCAAGACACTCATCAGTCAGGACGCAGTACATGTACTAAGCTAGAGTGAGTGAGAGCAGAGCACATTCCTTGCTAATTGATTGCACTCTGCAGAAGGGAGGTTCCTAAACTACAATGATAGTTTCGTAGACACTGACTTTCTCTGATCCTGAAGCGTCGTAAAATGAGAAGAGTCAGTTTGCAGATGTCAGATGTTGGACTTTATTTGTTATACTGCATTGTACTGGACAGTACCCCAAAATGATGCAGTATTTGCCTCCAACACATCTGTCAGTAACAAGTGTGGCGGTAAATCCTGGTACAAATTTGTGTGGAAGGTTTTTCATAAGACGTTGAACGAAGCTCAGGGTACATTTAATAAAGGTGGAGGTAAAAAGCCTAGAAACACCAACAAGACGGTACCTATCACGATAGTGAGATATTAGGGTGTGTGTTAGGACTGAAAAGCGAAGGTGTTGAGAAAAGTCGGAGGCATGTAAAGAGGATAAGATACTCATGCCAGACGGACGGCCATAAGTATGATAGGAGACGGTAAACGAGAATAATGTATACAGATGCCGATGAACTTGGGGAAGCACGGTGAGAAACTAGATATTAATGACCACAAAAGTGAAAGCGAGCCGGACACTATAAACATAGTTATTACCAAACTCAATAAGGAAATTGAATAACAAGATTTCCATGAAGGCTGTACAATAACAAGGAAAGAGAGTATATGTAGGAGAGGGGAATGATCCCGTCTGGTCAGACACTCACATTCCCTGAGGTACATGTAAACAGATGGCGCTTCAGGCGGAGGATTTTAGACAAAATGGTGATTGACAATTTAAACGTAACTACCTTGATAATATGTGATCCTCCGAGGAGGTCAGGTGATCACAATAACTTTTTTTTTATGAAAATATGAAGAAATAATCAGGATGGTGCCGGAAGTAGCAAGGTTAGCCATGCACTGTGGTGAAAAGGTCTTATCCTCAGGGCAATATACTGGACAAACTTGAACCAACACGAAGGCGGGGAAAAAACCACGGAAATTCAAGTTCTTACAATGTGTTCAAGACACCTTTTTGTGTCAATATATCGCAGAGTGTACTAGGGTGAGGAGCCATCATGGATGAAGGATGGTTTTAGTCCTTATGTACTGCGGTCTTGAAACAGAAAACGTTGTCGTCTGAGCTCCGTGTGAGATCATGAAGTACGCGCCATGGGACAAGTGGAAGTGACAAGGAGTAAGAAGCAGACAGACCAGCAGGTGAGAGCACGTAAGGGAGTTATGGACGATACAAGAACTTGACGACGCACACTGGGAGGTTGGATTACGGAATGCGAGGATATATCAGTGTTACGGCCGACGGTCAGGTGGACAGTGAAGGTATGGAGGCTGTTGACATCAACAAGGAATGTTCTTATATACCCATCAATATAACGTGGACGGCCGCCTTGACTGATCAACACCATACCATAATCCACGATTCCCCAACAACACTATTTTCCTCCCTTATATATCAGACCTAAACGTCCAGGCCACCAGGGTAACATGGCATGGCACTGTTTATAACCCATAAGTGTGTGTGTGTGTGTGTGTGTGTGTGTGTGTGTGTGTGTGTGTGTGTGTGTGTGTGAACCCTTGATTAGATTTCATATTTGCCGGAAGAGCGGCTATTTTACTGTGCACACGTATCGTACAGTTGGTTGGCGGTGGCGCAGAAGAGGATACAGTGTGCACAACGGATCATGGAACTGGACCCTAATAATGCAATACCTTATAGGTTACGTAGTGAGATAAGTGTTAACATGGTTTGGGCAACATAATGAATTAACCTTTGACAGGCTGCAAGGGAGCCTGGTTTATATCTCGCATAACATGAAGTGTTCCAACTGGATGAAGGAGAGTTAATTTAGCGGTGATCGGTGATAAAGGCTACACATAAGTGATCTTGAACTGCAGACCATATTAGGAACAAGTTTGGTCTATACGCTACATAGGAAGAGTTGGTCGTGTTGGTGAGTGGGTAGCAGACGTCTGCATGACAACAGGGACTCGATAACTGATCAGTCATGCTGATCCACTCAGGCGTCATTAAGACTGTGTGACGGCTGAGGGAAAACACTTGCACTGGTTATGTATCCTTGACCGGCAAACCCTGTGGGATTATCTCTTATAAAACGAAAATACAAGATGTGAAGCTTGTGTCATAGGGAACTGCTTAGCTGGACTAATGACAACCTTACAGAGAAAACGATGAGCGTGTTTCAGGGGTCTTATGGTAGCGTTACCTGCTGGTCATGATGATGGTAGTATAATGTGTGCATCAAGAGAGAGAGAGAGAGAGAGAGAGAGAGAGAGAGAGAGAGAGAGAGAGAGAGAGAGAGAGAGAGAGAGAGAGAGAGAGAGAGCTACCATATGTTCCAGAAATGATGATTAAACGTTGCTGTGGTTAAACAAACGGTAAATGAAATCTAATCCCGACCAAATTGTTGAAAAATGGCAATGAACGGGTAAGAACAGGCCAAGCTGTGGCTGCCGGACGAGCCGGAGCAAGAGAGACTACAAGATCACAATTTATAGCAGGAAATTGGGCAAGAAATGTGTTAGGAGAACATGAAGAACACGACTTCAGGAACTGCGTAGTGGACATACGGAACAATCTAGACAAAGGAAGTGTATAACTGCGGTATTGTGGAGTTATAAGTTGTCTCTAGTAAACACTTTTTATAGGCTCAAACACACATTCACTCGCACAAAAAGAAATCACGCATACATACATACATACATACATACATACATATATAGAGTAAAAACTTGGTACATGTATGCAAGGTTAAGAGACGGGGCAACACCAGTGTAAAACTCTCGTGTCCCCGTAACACAATCGTTCCCCATAGTAAGATGATGGATCAGTAAACATCCATATTCTCGTAAACATTGTAAACCTGTTCCCTAGCTGACCTTATCAGTCCTGTCTGGGCTATGCGAGTGGTAGGGGCAGGTTTGCATTTCACAGCCGGTCGGGTCTTGGTGTCCTTAGGGACGTGTTGCCTGACTTGGAGGCACCCACCTCGTAATGCAGCCCCGGAACAGCGTAGTGCAGCATACTTATATGTGCAGCATAGTGCAGCATACTTACTATGTGCAGCATAGTGCAGCATATTTACCATGTGCAGCATAGTGCAGCATACTTACTATGCAGCTTTGAAGACAGCATGAGAGTCTTCCTCAGGTAGCGCTGGCTCTCACAGAATTCCTCGGGTTGTTGTTCGTTCTGTTACACAGAAATACACACAAAGTTTTCTCCTGTGGGTGAAAGCATACGTCGGAATAATATTATAATAATCTGTACAGAATGATTTTCTCAGTAAACTTATAATCACTAATTATGGTCGTAAATATTTGTGGAACTGAGTTAAGTCTGGTAGTTTAACACAAATGTCGGGAATGGTGATCTGTGCATTCCATCCACCTTGAGGAAATGGGAAGATCATGTGTAAAACTTTATGACCAGAAAGACTAGGAGATTCCACACATGATACAGGTAGAGATATGACATTAACACAGTCATAACATGGTACGTTAGGCATAACAAAAGGTAACAACAAGCATGACGCATTTAATAATGCTATTGTATTGATACATGACATCAGTATCCTCGCCCAGCTCATCACTGCAGCTAATCACGTGAAGTAAAATACCGATTTCCCGCTGGTGCTGCCATGGTCTCCATGCAGATGTAGAGGCAGCCGGTCAGCCAGCCGCTGGGCCGACCCACACAAACATCTGTGGGTGAGGCGGTGGGAGGAGGCAGCCAGTGACCGGCGGCGGGGAGGCTAACTCCGCCCCACGCGCTGGTCACCCGGCCCACCTCGCTCTCCTCTGCTTTCGTGCATCCCTCATGATATATTACCGTGCAAAGTTGACGGCTTCCAGAAGATTTTCCTGTAGTATTCCGACTTTGGCAGGTTGCGGCAATACATATTGATGGAACCTTCACACCAATACAAGCTTAACTTGCTTAAAATGATAAAAGTTAGTTAGAAACAATCATACAGGATATAGTGAAGCATGAAGGACATATTATGTAAAACATAATATAACAAATGGAAAAGTTGAGGTATACGTGGTTGCAGTACTGATTTTGATTTACTTTTCCACAGAAACCGGCGAGTCCATCGTGCTCCTGCTCACCTGGAGACGCTTCGCAAAAAATGGACACCGTGTACAGATTGCCGCCCGGACGTGGGCCACCATCATGCAGCAAGTTACATGATAAGTGAACTGTTTACACTAGGTAAGGCTGGGTAACTTCTCACTCATTCTGGGTAATACTTTATTATGGATGAGATGTTTACGTACGTAGATCTGGTTTGTGGTAGTTGTCTCTAAATTCATTTATTTTGCAAGTCAAGTACGTAGTGTTCATGATGGTCCTGCAGCAGAGCGGTCAGCATCCCTGCACGTCCAGGATGGTCACACATGACAACATCACACCATGACAATCCTCCAACATCCTGACTTCTCTACCACTATGTCGGTCCACTAGTGTGACAGTTCTCCCTTAATTCGACAGTCCTCCGCCAGTGTGACAGCCCACCACTGTGAAAGTTCTTCACAAATGTGAAATTTCTCCACTCGTGTGATACTTCTCCACTAGTGTGACAGTCCTCAACCAGTGTGACAATCTACTAGCTAGTGGAACATGCCTTCACTAGTGTAAGAGGCCAGAGTGACAGTCCTTCACCTTGTGACAGTTATCCACCAGAGTGACTGTTCTCCAGTGTGACATTCCTGTACCAGTCGGTCCACTAATGGTACATCATCAATTCTGTCCAAGCGTAGCATTCTTCCGCCAGTTTGCCATCCCCCTCACCAGTGTGACAGTCCACCATCTTTGTGACAGTGATGCGAACTATACGCCAGCTACAGTCCTGGGTCCAGCCACCAGCCAACCTTGTCCTGGGTTCAGCCACCACCTAACCTTTCCTGGGTCCAGCCAACCCTTCCTGGGTCCAGCCACCACCTAACCCTGTCCTGGGTCCAACCATCAGCCAACCCTGTCCTAGGGTTCATCTTACATTTTGGGACCAGGTATTACCTCCATGATCGTATATGTTCAGATAGCCATAAGTATTCCTGCTCCACCTTTTCATTCCTGGACACTTTTATCTGTACACCCTCTCCACGGGCTACCATTAATATCTGATTATTGTAACATTGTCTTGTAAAGCGCGTGTGGTTCACTGTGGGGAAGTGAGCGAAGTCCTTATCCTATGTTTATCCACCACTGAGTACGACAGGGTGAGAGAGAGCCTGGACAGCATATGTGTTCCTTGTGGTCCTCGCTTTGTTTTCCAGTCTCACAATCTTACATGGCCAGAGCAGCTCGACTGGAATCCAAGACAAGCGTTCCTCTTATCTGGTCGAGTTTAGGATCATCAGATATGGACACAGTTAGGATCGGATCATCTGAGACATGGACACAGTTAGGATCATCTGAGACATGGACACAGTTAGGATCATCTGAGACATGGACACAGTTAGGATCATCTGAGACATGGACACAGTTAGGGTCATCTGAGACGTGGACACAGTTAGGATCATCTGAGACATGGACACAGTTAGGATCATCTGAGACGTGGACACAGTTAGGATCATCTGAGACATGGACACAGTTAGGATCATCTGAGACATGGACACAGTTAGGGTCATCTGAGACGTGGACACAGTTAGGATCATCTGAGACATGGACACAGTTAGGATCATCTGAGATTTTTTGGACACAGTTAGGATCATCTGAGACATGGACACAGTTAGGATCATCTGAGACATGGACACAGTTAGGATCATCTGAGACATGGACACAGTTAGGATCATCTGAGACATGGACACAGTTAGGATCATCTGAGACGTGGACACAGTTAGGATCATCTGAGACATGGACACAGATTCGTTTGGTATAAGCCAAACATGGGCTCCGTGCGTTCTGAGGGCCATCCTCTGTTGCTGTTGCCTGTCACACTAGTGTATCGCTGTCACACTGATGGTGGACTCTCGCACCGGTTGATTGTCACACTGGTGAAGAACTATACAAAGGTGGGAACTGCATCACTGGTGAAGAGAACAGTCATATTGATGGAGGACAGCTATGCTAGTGGAGAACTGTTAGACTGGTGTAGCTATCACAGTGGTGGTGGACCGCCACACTTGTGAATAAGACCGTCACACAAGTGGAAGCCGCACGTATGGAGGAGGAGGAGGTAAGTCACACTAGTATGTAGGTCACACTGGTGGAGGAGTGTCACACTGCGCATCAGTTTGCACACCACAACCTTACATCATAATGACCTACGTTAATAAGAGAAGTAAGACTAAAAAAGATGATGGCCAGTTTAAACAGTTATTACCGATTTTCCATAAAACATCGACTGTTACTTGAAAATCAAGTTTCTAAGTTGGGGAAAACGTATGAAGTTATGAGTCGTCAAGTTCACAAAGTCGTGAACATTCTTCAGAAACGAAAATATTCCCTTTCATTGTTCTTGAGAAGCTGATGTAATAAATCAGTTAATTCATCTCGGGACTCCAGGTTCTCGAACCTTCCTTAACACCAAGGAACTGTGGTTGTCCTGTCCTCACGTGACGTCAGATGGTACATCACGAGCGACGACAAAGCGGATCTGTGATTCCAGTGGTATATCCCCGCTTGTACGTGGCTGCCAAGGTAGCATGACGTCACAAATATAGCCATACATGAGTACCAAAGATCATTATTGTAGATGTGGTGCCAGGAGAAGCCTTCATATACATGTAGCAAGGTAAGGCTGCCCGAGTCAGTTGCAGAACTCAAGGTTTCGTCATCCTTTGTTAGGTAAATAGATAACGCACTAGATACGTTCGTGGCAAGCAGACCATATGGCCTCACACGTTAGTAAAACCTACATCATCCACTTCTATAACTCAACTTTTCGTTTGCACCCATCCCCTGGCCAACCTCACCTTGCAGTTCTGTCTACTTTTAGAGAAATTAGTATATATCAGAATCATTTCACAGTTATATAGCATATCAGTCCCCCTCCTCCTCCACACAAAAAGTAAAAAGTGACCAATTTTCAAATTATTTATAAATGATCGTTCACCGACATTATCAGGGGGCGTCGGTGGGTGACATGCTGGTCACCCCACCTCGGCCCCACCATCACGGTAAAACTCACCCCCGCCAACACGGGTAACGTCGCTCCCCGCTAGCACCATGTGTGAGGGTGCTTCCATCCTGGCTGCAAGCCTCACCAAGTTATCTCGTCAATAATTACAATGTTATGACTACTCCTGTCTCAGTGACATTCATACTCTGTCTTAAGACCTAATTTCCGGACAAAGATTATCCCTTTGAGCATATGTTATCATTATCGCCCTTCTCATGTACATATAGAATGGATGGCTCCTGTACGTACAACCATCCACTTTTATCGGGAAATATTGCAGAACTGGGGCCTCTAACCCTGCAGGCTGGTGATGGGCGCGGACATCCAGTTCCCGGGACTGACAGTATTTTTCTTATTTGGAAGTGTCTTTGACTAACATGAATAATGAACATTTCAGGTGTAAATCGATGCGCAGGAAAATATTTAAGGATAAAATAGTGTGGGACCGATACTGTGTGCCACCAATGGTGTAGTGTTAACACCTGCGTATGTTTTACATGGCATGAATATCTATCATTAATGGTCATTACGTCTGAGCCCTCGATATGATCATCAAACACTAAGCACAAAAACTATTAACCCTAACCTAACCTTTACAAAATTATATACAAAAACATGACCTGCTTCGTGTGGTAATGATTGTAGATGTTTTTTTCTTTCCACGTTTTACTATTTAGAAAAGTAATATGTTCATGTCCAAACGTCTGACATGATGGCTATGATTATTTTTACGTTTTGATATAATGCTGGAAGGCTGGTACAGTTGGTGGCTGGAGTAAAGGCACACTGGTGTAGTGATTGTCCAGTATCATTGCTACGTAACCCAGGTCGAGCATGGATGTCACTGCCTTCAGACGAATCAGACTGACCACCAGCCATGCCCATAATATCACACAAATATTACATGAACATTACAAGAAATATTCCTATCCTGTTCTATCCTTGTATAGACTTACGCTTAAGATGACAGCAGGTCTGTTAATTTGTTATACCAACATAGGCTTATTCATAACAAAATCCTATCTTAAAACTTCACCATTCAACATATAGAATTAAAAGCACAAGCCTTGACTGCCTGTTGTCGCTTTGATTATTATTATTATGATTATTATTATTATTATTATTATTATTATTATTATTATTACTATTATTATTATTAGTCTGTTGCCTTTTACGAAATACCACTATACACTACTGTTTTGCATCAGTTTCCTTTGCATATCTGCGAAAAAGAAAATAGAAAAATTCGTGTAACGTATAATCTCATGCAATTATGTAAATAACTGAGAGACAAGTAAAACATAAATAATGCACAGAACTGTGACGATTATATCACACAATAAGCACTATTGAAACTTGATTGCCTGCTTCCACTCGCTCATACCTGTGTACAGTACTACTGACAATATTTTGGTTCACATTTTCTGTGGGAGTTTAACTCTGGCTATACCATTATTTCTCTCAAGTTACTTTTCATTCTTTCTATGCAAATGACCTGATATCCCGTGTACATATATCAGACATCATAGATGTATGATAAATATTGACAATACTGTGCCAAAAATTCTGCAACAGTGGCAACTCGCTCAATATATGAACTTCGTATTTGTTCACAAATTTTCATCTAAACAGTTGATAGAATAGATAGGAAATACGAAAGCAAACGAAAAGCGAACGAACTATTTGGCCATTCAAGGTGGGACAGTGTCCGCAGGCCAGAACTAACCCCAAATAAACTCTCTCCACGGCTCGGGTACTAGCAAGCCCAGTTTGTGAGTGGCTAGTGTAGAGGGAGCATCTTGCTCAGCTGGTGGCTCAACACACTATACCGTCTGACAATATTTTGGTAATACTTAATGATAGTAATAATTTGTCGAAAACATTATCCAGATCAGAACAGTTAGTATTTGTGCGGTGGGTCAGGAAATTTAAATCTCCCGCGCGCTCCGGATCCCGTTAATTATTGGAACACGAAGAAATTTTTCTTTAGACTGTAATGTTACTTTTATATTGATTTCGGCAGTGTAATTACTATCATTACAATAACAAAATATTGTCAAAATGTCGGAAATGTTTAGGGAGATAATGCGTCAGTCAAAACCTAGACTTGAACGGATGCCGTCTACCAGCTCGACGGCGTCGCTAAAAGAACTGAGGAGGAGAGTCAGTGTGGAGAGCATGGCGCCAGGGGATAGCAGCAACGACCAGAACCTGGAATATGAGGTTACTTTGGTGAGTACATGTGTTCTGTTTTGTTTTATGAATTAGATTTGACTTGTTATGAAAAACTGAAAAAGATTTTGCTGATTACAAGGAACGGTACAGCATCTTGAGGCAGTATTTGATGATGCAAAACAGCGGAGAGCAGCGAGACAACACACCTCTCGCTTGACAGATCAGCTGGCTCGGGTAGTGCCCTACCCACGCATACTGCTTCCACTTTAGTGGTGATATTGTATCGTGATCAAAACATCTTGAGTTTTATGTTTTACTTTATATGTTGCTCGTTAAAACGTATGTTTTAAAGAACTATAAAAATTCATCAACGCAAACACTACCGTGAATGGTTCGCAAAACAAGTGAGCATGTTTACGTTGTACAATATGTATAGAATGTTCTCTCAACTTTAGAGGTGATGATAAGTGATAATATTGTGTCATAGAACACGATTTCTTATAAACTGCAGTGCAAGAAAATTATTGGAACAATATAGTGTGTGAGTTTGTAAAATGCTCGATTTTATTGATCACAGAAATTTACCATTGAAAGTGCAATGTTTTGTTGATTGTATGAGAAAGTGTTTAGAGTATCAAAGCAGCAGCAGGCGAGTTCTTTTATTTTGGGAAACGTGATACTCTGCATAAACCGTCTAGGTAATAGTGTTGTGCTTATTGTAGCCAGTAACAGGATACCATCGAGTCATGACGGGGACTGACATACTATACACGTCGGAGGGAGAGTATGTGTTGGTGTGTGTATAGCGGTGTGTGGCATCAGGAGGTGGGCCAGCCAGGACGCAACAGGCTGGTGGACGACTCACGGAAGGCTGGTGGCTCTACAACAAAGACCCAGACGTGCTCTATCCTTACGTGTGTTGCTGAGATGTCTGGTCTTTCTTTTACCATGCCATTTCATCAGCAGACACAAGGTCTTCCTAGAAAAGAGATTTTCCTTAAAATGTCTAATGTTTGAAGTCCTGCACAGTAAAGATCTGTTTATGTTGGTCACAAATCTATATGAGTACTAGTTATTGTACACTGGAGTACAGGAATAATAGTTTTTCCCTTGAGGTGCATTTTTTTTGATGTACTGCGTAACATCCACTATGGAAAATAAGATTTGTATAAACAAAGTATGTGCCACTCAAGGGTTAGATATTAAACTAGTTGGGGGAAAGCTCTGCTGAAATTTTTGATGGCTCGAACTATTTTAGCGACACAAGCTGTATTGAAAGGTTAGAATCATGCCAAAATGACGTGGTTGAAGTATCACTATAATATTGATTGCAAGAAGTCTTTCTAGAATCACAAATTGGTGGTACAGAGTGCACTACGTCTCAGGTATATATATATATATATATATATATATATATATATATATATATATATATATTTTTTTTTTTTTTAAACTATTCGCCATTTCCCGCGTTAGCGAGGTAGCATTAAGAACAGAGGACTGGGCCTTTGAGGGAATACCCTCACCTGGCCCAATTCTCTGTTCCTTCTTTTGGAAAATTAAAAAAAAAAAAAAAAATGAGAGGGGAGGATTTCCAGCCTATAAGGAAATGGTAACATCATAGTTTCTGTGGCACAGTAATCAGGCCTCGTGACAGTGGCATAATGGTCAGTCGTGGCGTTGTATTAATCACGGTCTTTGTCACAGTATGATATGCTGCCTTTTGGTTACACTTAGAAAGTTAGGTCGGAAGTGATTCGATCTTCAGATGTTAGATATCTGTTAGATACAGTCTCAGGTCAAACAGTGACACATTCATAAGGTTCCGGGGAATAATACTAACATCAAACCTTGGGGTAGGGTCACACTCACCAGGTGTTGGGATTGTGGACTTTCATCATGGCTTGCAGTGGCGATGTTTGTAGGTGTGAGGCCGAGGTATAATCAAGTGTCAGGTAGTGGTCCAGTCCACAACTTTGATGTAGATGCAGTCATGAGGCTTAATTAAGTCCCGGAGGACTACGGCACTGCTCGTTGGTCTGGCCTTTGACGTGCTCCTTAATGCCAGGTTACCATACTCGTGATCAAGGGGTTCAACACCAGTACAGTGATCAAGGAGTTCAGCTCCAGTACAGTGATCAAGGGGTTCAACACCAGTACAGTGATCAAGGGGTTCAACACCAGTACAGTGATCAAGGGGTTCAACACCAGTACAGTGATCAAGGGGTTCAACACCAGTACAGTGATCTGGTCACGAGGCGGCACCCTGGTGATCAAGGGGTTCAACACCAGTACAGTGATCAAGGGGTTCAACACCAGTACAGTGATCAAGGGGTTCAACACCAGTACAGTGATCTGGTCACAGGGATTATCGCTGGCAGTAGATTTATGAGGTTTGTACACTGGCTGTGTGTGGGACGCTGCGAGTAGTAGTAGCTGAGCATTGACTGAGTAGGAAGTGCGTCCATTTCATTGGTCTAGTACTGGTAGTGTTGGGTCTCCAGTGATGGGGACAGGTATGACATACCAGAGTCATATGTTAACGTTATAGAATCGAAAGTCGTTCGTTTTGCTTGCCATGTTGTGTTCTCATGTGTGTATGTAGAAGAGGTAACCGCTCTGCCCTTGACTAGGTGACGATTGTATTCGTTGTGTCAGGTCCATGTACCTGGCCTGGTACTAGTAGAGTCAGTTCTCCCACGATAGTAGCTCAGGTAACACATGTTAGATATAGTCGTATGTTAATGTTATCATTTTAAACATTGAAGTCGTTCATTGGGCTGGCTACATTGTGTTTGCCTGTCCTTCTGTCTTCATTACGTATTCTGCTTCAGAACCTGTGTGCGAAATAGGGGAATATGTTGGGGTGTGGGGGAGGTTAGTTTTCAACAGAATCAGACTTTCGCAGGTGCGCACATGTAGCCCATTGTGACTGAGGAGTTAGTCGAATTCCCTCTTGACAGGTGGCAAGTGTTGCCAAACTTTTGTCTTCATATTTTGCCAAAATTGGGGAAAATATTTGTGAAATTTGGACAAATGAATTGATTTTACCATCGCTAACTTAACAGATTGCATGTAATGTGAAACTTGAAAACTGTAGATACAGTAAATTCACCCACTATGTGTAATTTGTTACAGGATCCACCCTGGGTCTGTTGGACGACACATTTCCATGGGTCTTGTGTAGATTTGAGAGGGTCTCCCACCGAGCCGTGGTGAGGAGACCTCACTGGTGCTCAGTACCATGCAATCCTAGGAAAGGTTTATGTGTACAGGACTTCCTGTTGGCGTCAGAGCCCTTGAGACCTAAGTGGGAGTGAGTAAAGTCCGTCGGTTTGATGACGTAGGTGAGCATGTCGGGGAATGACGTAGGCGAGCAAGTCGGGTTGGTGACGCAAAGATGACGTAAGAAGAAAGTATCCGACGAAGAGTAACCTTTATGGAAAAGATTTTCGGGTTATATACAAACTCTTGGAAGAGTTAGGTGCCATTATCCTGCTCGGGGTTACACCGCTAGTGAGAAGAGTCACTTGGCAAGCCTGTATCACTGGGAGGACTGTCATGTCAAAGAAGTTTTTAAAGGAGTCCGTTTTCGTGTTACTGGAGTTCGCGCAGGCTTGGGTGCAGGAGCCTTTATAAAGGTCGTGGGTAACACCAGGACTCTTATACCAACTGTTCTAGTGATACATACAAATGAAACACCTCATCATACCGGATCATAATGTGATCCACAGTTGGAATTACGAAGGGCATACAGTGTTCCTCGTGTCTGATATAACATTATATATATATATATATATATATATATATATATATATATATATATATATATATATATATATATATATATATATATATATATATTGTCGCGGGAGACAGCGACAAAGTATAATAATACTAATAATATATATATATATATATATATATATATATATATATATATATATACACGTCATGTTATTATAACCAGAAGAAACAATTCTGGTTGTAAGTACTAAAAATAACGATATTTTTGTAAAGAATATGTATAGTATTATGTAGTACAACATTGCACAACTACTATACATGCTAATATATGTTTCAAACTTTGGAAACTGAGTCAACAGTGTCTCACATGGTAATTTGATTGATAAACATTGAGCTCAGTGTATAGCTAGAGTGGCAGCTCATGCTGTTGAATTCAGCTTACCCAAAAATTGGTAAGCTTGACCCGAAGATGACGGTATTCATTTGATCATGTTATTAAGGGACTGCCATTCTAAGAAGCAGACTAAAATTTCAGTTTTCTTTAATACCATGTTGATTTTTTTTTAATTATTTTTGAAACCAGATTTCAGTATGGTCCAGAGAAGCACCTGTGGCCAGTGAGATGTCAGTGTTGTGGTGTTACCTGAGGTCACCCGAGGCTGTATTATCGTTTCCAGTGTTTGGATCAAGCAGTAAATGTGTCAGCGTGTAGCAAGTCATTACCAACCCTTCTATAACAACGCCCACTGCCCAACCGTCCAGGTTGGGAACCTGTCACACAAAAGATAAAATAAATAAAAAAAAAGGACGAGGCGCTCTGCAAGAAATGGCAAAACTCTTAATATTTTCAATAGTAAAAATGCCTAATATTTTGAACTTGTATTTATTTACACCCAGCATATTGTAAGCTCACGCACTGAACTATTCTTGTAAGAATTTGTCATACACTAGTTACCCTCGTGGGTCTGAGGAAGACACTTTGAGATGTGTATAATTCAACACCACCGCTCACATGTTGAGTATGACCGTCACCGAACATGAGCCACTAACATCTGCACAACACAGAATCCATTGTTCCTAACTCATCTCAACCTGGAAACCGTTGAATTACCGTGGGTCGGGGCATGGTGCCCCCTCATCACGCTCGACCACCAGGCCAGATGTCGTGGGTAATATTGTACATTTTCTAACAGCCTGGATTGTGTAGTGCGTCCTCACCTGTCACACTTCTCAACAGTTTACCCCGTCCCTCACCAGCATCCTAGGTCTCTTACTTTCCTTCCTCTTTTATTTCCTTTCCTTTACTCTCCTATCCACCGTTCCCATCCTGTCACACGTTCCTATCGGGTTTGTGAATAAGGTGATTAAACTTGGCTCATATCTCCTCAGATGCCTTGCCTCTCTGTACTGTCCTCGCGACGGCCGGGCCTCCGTCATGCACCAGGGTGGAGCACTGCACGGTTCTGCTTCCTCATTCTACACAAACATTGCCACATGGTTGTCTGTCGTATAGATCCATGTTGATTCACCTGTGCTTGACATATATGGTGAGACAGCACTATGTGTATCGCCACGATCAAGCTTGACTTACCTTAAAGACGTCTGTTAGTTCCTTTCTAATTATAGTTTTGAGACCTTTGATTGGCAAACCAATGTTGTTTTCAACATCTTTTTTAAATGCAAGTTTGGCTAAAGCATCAGCTTTGTCATGCTCACGGAGGCCTAAATGAGAGGGAATCCATAATTTCAATTGAATCCCTTGAGTAATAATGTCTGAGTATTTGTGTCTGGATTCAGAGACCAACATGTTACATTGTTACATTCTGATCTCAAGATGTTAAGGGCAAGTAGTGAAGATAAAGAATCAGAGATAATTAAACTGTCTGTGGCAGTGGTTTCTACCTGCTCAAGAGCTAGAAGTATGGCGGATAATTGGTTATGTAGGGTAAATGGCCCGTTATTTATTCAAACATTTTTCTGCAATGTCACCTTTGGGCTGGATCACCGTGGCAGAGCTGCTTGCTCTCCCGGTGGCGGAATTGAGAAAGGCGTCAGTATAGACGCACTGGGCTGTGTTATTTTCAATTTGTTGATATGTCCAGAGCGCTGGTTACGGCTAAGTTTGAGAGTGATGATTTTAAGTAATTAGCTTCTTTGGTGGAAAGTTTAGTGATGTCAAAGTGACATTTACCTGGAAGGCAGGAAATGCTGATGTTTTCTCATTTTATAAAAGCGTTGTCATGTGGTTAGCTGTTATGTGGATCCATTTAGATTCAAATGTGTCATGGCATATGTGGTATTTTTTCTTTTAAGTTGAAGGTTCCAGTCACGGACAAATGTCTACATCAAGGCCAATCCTTGTTTGAAATATAGAGAATTATGAAACCGAAATAGAAAAAATAAGGAAAAGTATTTACGAATTTTTGAGAAAGTGAAAAACCTGTCTATTGAAATGCGCGGCAGGTCATAGGTATTCGGAGAGACATGAGACGATAGAGAGTTCCAAAGCTTCGACGGGTAGGGAAAGGAACAGTTATCAAAACGGCCCACCCCTGAGTTGCTGCGGGCCACACAATAATCGTGTGACGCAGCAACTTGTCGGGTATTGCGTGGTCTAGCTAGTGGTGGGGGCACACAAGCAGCCAGCTCTTCGGAACAAAAACCAAAGTAATAGTTGTAAAAGAGGGAAAGTGAACCAACATTGCAGCGGAGGGCAAGGGATCAAGTTTGGAAGTTTTCCTGGGACAGTTTATAAGTTGGACCGCTTTCGACTCTGGCAAGTAAGCGTAAAGAGAAGTGAGAGAAGTACTTACAAGGACGAATCAATCCCTTGTATAAACGGAGCAACTGTTAAGAGAAGTATGAACATCTAAACAGGAAACCCATTTCCTTACAGGCAGACGTAACTATTCCTGTAATGTGGGGTTTCCAAGAAAGAGTGGATGTTACAGTAATACCAAGTATGTTCATTGAGCCAAGAGGTGGAATTACAGAACCGTCAAAGGGAAAACGAGTTTTGAGGAGTTTTCGATAGAGAGATGGGTAGAAATTGGGTCTTGGAGGTTTTTATACTTAAAATATTGTCTCACCCACTGAGATATCCTGTCCAAGTCTGAGATTATTGAGAAAGCTGTGTCAAGACGAAATGCATATCGAGAGGAGAGAGCAGAATTGAAGGATATGGATGAATGTAGCGTTAAGTCGTCAGTGTATGATATTTAAGATTTCATTTTGTATTTTCTTAAGTCTCACACAACACCAGTTGGTAGTAAGTGCGAATAGCGTTATTGGATATTCTGTAAATTAAACTAACTCACTTGAGCCTAAACTCAAACGAGAATGTAATGAAGTCGCGTTAGCTCTTTACGTACCCACTTAGTTAATTAAGGTGTACGTGCGATGTTCCGTGGAATGTGCAGTGTCGGACACCAGTTGTTTCATCACAGATCAGCGAATTCATTGTACACACATGACCATCGTGTAGGTGGTGGTGGGAGATGAGGAAAGATGGTGCGCATCTGACCATCCTATTTGGTGTTGGACACTGGGTCGCTGTTCCTCGTATCACTCACGGTCGCCATGAAGGTCAACACTACGTAATGTTGGTTTGCGCTGCTGACTGTATACCCTCATCTGATGCTGGGCTGGTATAGCACAACGGGAAAGGGGAATTGTTTTCAGTAGTTAAAGGATTTACAGTGTGATACGAGAGCAGGATGTTGATTCAAAGGCTTTTTTTTTTTTTTGTTAATTAAAGCAGCTGTAGCATTAAGGAGACCACAAAAGGACCATACATGGTTTCTTAAACTGATTATTGAATTGGCTTTAATGTTGTTTCTTCGGGTGGGAGGAAGGGTTGGTTGATGCTGAGGGTGGTGGTGGGAGGTGCGAGCTGTCCCACACCCTGGCCAGCCTCCTCGCACCTGCCGAGTCACTCTCTCATCAAGGTCCTTTCTATTGTTTCCTGGAAGACAATTTTTTTCATTTTTTCTAAATTAAACTCCGGTATTTAACACAAGTAAGAGCGTAATGCTTCCTTCTCCGTGAATAATGCTAACCTTCCATATGACTTTACGATGAAGGAAAATGATGAGGGAGCACTGCTCTTAGAGAGGTTTATTTACTGTTCGAAAACGTATTATTGTCACGCTTCATAATTCATATATAGAAAAATAATGATTACGAGACGACCCTGGGGCGGGTGCAGACGTGACGCCCGGGGCTCTCCTCCCGGCTCCTCCCTGCCCGTGATTTAGGTTGTCTATGGCAGCTGCTGCAGGCTCTCAGCACCCTCGCCTGCTGTACATCCCATGTCAGTAAATCGTCCAGTTTGCTGAGTTTACATTCTGAGTCTTTACATTGACACCGAAATTCCCGCACAAATCTGTGTTGCGTTTATACATTTACGGATCACACTTGAAGTGTTCAAAATACTTGGCAGAGCAACCAGTATGGAAGCAGCTTGTTAACCCACATGGATGCGTCCGTCCGCTGGCTGACAGCGATACCTGCACTACACTTCACACCCAATGCTTCAGTCCTCCAGTCGGCGTGCGAGGTGGTAAGAAACTGATTACGTAAATCAGAACGGCGTGTGCCTGAGTGGCTTGTGGTACAAGTGTTATGGCTTGGTTGTGCGAGAGATCGATGAAAGAAATAAGAAAACATCATGTTTATAAATGGTTGAATATCTTGTGGTGGTAGAGGATACCTGCGTGACTTATACCGTGGCAAAGGATCATCCATTTCTGGAGACTAAGAGGTAGTGGTGATAACACTGAGGTGGACGGAGTCTGTCTGGCTCAGGTGGAGGAATGGGTCTTGGTGGGCATTGAAGTTCCCTCCGCCGCAGGGGTCGCTACACAAAGGCTGCCGCATCCGTGCAGGAGAGACGCGGTCATTGTTGACCAACTCCCTGAACCTGCAGGAGAATAAGACAGCCAGACGTTGTGTGTGGAGTCTACGTGTAAAGATGGTTGGAGAAGGTGTCAGTTAGTTATGACGTCAGGGGATTTTGTTGCATAATAAGCTGCATAACTTTTTTCTGTGTAAGATGAAACGGCACGGACAAGTGAGTGCCCTAACCAAGGTCATCTCTTTAACGTTATATATATATATATATATATATATATATATATATATATATATATATATATATATATATATATATATATATATATATATATATATATTTAATAATAATATTTGATAATGAAAAATTGATAATAATAAAAAATAATATGTAATAAAAGAAATATATAATAATAATATATATATATATATATATATATATATATATATATATATATATATATATATATATATATATATATATATATATATATATATAGCGTTAAAGAATACTTCCCACGTATTCCCTGCGTGTCGTAGAAGGCGACTAAAAGGGAAGGGAGCGGGGGGCTGGAAATCCTCCCCTCTCATTTTTTTTTTTAATTTTCCAAAAGAAAGAACAGAGAAGGGGGCTAGGTGAGGATATTCCCTCAAAGGCCCAGTCCTCTGTTCTTAACGCTACCTCGCTCATGCTGGAAATGGCGAATAGTATATATATATATATATATATATATATATATATATATATATATATATATATATATATATATATATATTATCCCTGGGGATAGGGAATTAAGAATACTTCCCACGTATTCCCTGCGTGTCGTAGAAGGCGACTAAAAGGGGAGGGAGCGGGGGGCTGGAAATCCTCCCCTCTCGTTTTATTTTAATTTTCCAAAAGAAGGAACAGAGGGGGCCAGGTGAGGATATTCCAAAAAAGGCCCAGTCCTCTGTTCTTAACGCTACCTCGCTAACGCGGGAAATAGCGGATAGTTTAAAAGAAAAAAAAAAAAAAAAAAATATATATATATATATATATATATATATATATATATATATATATATATATATATATATATATATATATACCCTAGCCTAAGCCAGGTACCCAGTTTATCGACCAACCCATAGGGGAGGATGAACAGCTGGGTTGACTGTGGACCGACTGCCACAAACCAGGATTCGAACCTGTCCGCTCGACCCCGGGCGGCCCGTGAATGCGTCATGGTCAGCACGGAGGTCCATAAACTAGTACATGGCTGGACCACCTACTACCCAGAAAAAGACACATCAGCCTCGCGTACAATGATGTCCTCGTACCACCTCCTGCCTTACAAGGCCGTAGCCTTGCCAGTTTAAGAAGCACTTCTGGCTTACTGTAGCCTACACACTGAGCTGGAAGGAACACGTAAACATCACCATCAGGTCGGGCAGCTGTCGTCTATACTGTTTCCGTAGAGCCCAGACTCTTGTATTCTCAGAGCCTGAATTCGAAGATATCAACGAAGGCTTCACTTCTCCCCAACTCACCATTACCTGACCCAATCTAGTTTTTTCCTAATGCGTCTCACAAGGGGACGATACCAGAAAAGGTACTGGAAAGGGCATTCAGATCCAGTCTCCTTCTTCCGCCACCTATCAAGAAGCGGTAAACACCAGTCCTCTATAACCTGGACCTCATCTGACAGTATAGGAAGAAGCTGATCGTTGCATCATGTTCGCGACGGTCACCTCCTGCCACTACATAGATACCTCATGTCCTCGAGTGGTAGTTCGTTTATGCAGATGCATGGGACACATCCTAGCTCGTACAGACTCACAGGAAGAGCCCCATCCCCACCACTGGCAACACATCAAATCATCTCTAACATTTATGCAGACTCGTCTGTCTGACACCTTATCTCCTCGCTATAACTCCAGTGTCTCTTGTACGTGTCACGGCTTCGTATTTTCAGCTTTTGACTTATTTTGTTATCCCGCCGGCTTAGTCTGGGACATTTAGGGATCGTTTAGTCTGGGACACATTTAGGGATAGCTGTGTCTTGTTATGGTGAGGGTTGTCGTTGTGAGCCAGGCGTTGACCTCAATCTAACCTTTGGTGGGAAATGGAAAAAGCTAAAGTCATAAGCTTAGTGATATGTGTGCCACCATGGAAGGAACTGACTGGCGTAAGACCCATAATCCTAGTTTGGTGTTAACCTTAATTATGCTACACAGAAGAAGGTTTAACTTGTTACTTAAACTGTTTTATAACGATATTGGTGGGGGGGGGGGGGGTCAATCTTGGCAGTGAATCTACACTGTTGTGTCTCAGGTATAATAGAATGGATAGCATGAGACCCATAACTAGTTTGATTTTATACCGCTTTTAAGAAATGTTAAACCTTGAAATTAATCTGGTTTAAATCTTCGAAATTCCGCCATTGGTCATGGATTTTTTTCCATCTATTTTCATTCATTCTTATTTCACTCTCAGTAACTTCTGTGTTGCAGTCAACACAAGTATTATATGGAACACCCTTCCTTCTCTGTGAACCGTTCATTGTTATTATTATTATGATTATTATTATTATTATTATTATTATTATTATTATTATTATTATTGTTATTATTGATTTAAACAAGGGTGAGAATGGAGTGTACGCTGTTGGGGTATGTGGTGTTATGTGTGCCATTCATGTGTCCAGCGGTAGGAGTGTTTTCTTGCATGTAGTTGAACTTATGTATCGGCTGTGTACCTGGCTGGCTGGCTGGTGTTCTCTGCTTAGTTAAGGAATGTGAGTGGCGGCCTGGGAGTGTGCAGCGGAGGGTTACGTTCTTCGTCTGGAATGTGTGAATGGCGGGAGTTTGAGCCTACTCGGGAAGGGCATTTGCCGTAGCCTAGCTAGAGTTATGCAGTTGGCTGGAGATGTGTACTAAGCTTGGTGTTATTCACTTGCAGGGCCGGGTTTAGAGTGGTGAGATCCCTGCCACCAAAATATCAGATTATACACGTAATTGAGCGTGCTTGCAATTTTTTGTGTGCCTCCTGATATGGTAAACAAAACTGATGTTTCACGTGTCACAAAAAAGTATAAAGGATTGTAAAGCATTGTTTCCTGTAAACAAACAAAAAATGACATAAACTACAACAAAGTTAGTTGACCATTTGTGAGGCAAATATGTTAGTTGTCATTTAATTCTTAAATCGAATTGATGCCTCAGGTCATTCATATTCGATACTCATCTGAGCTGAACTTTTATACATCGCAAACAGTTTAACAGACCTATAATGTAGCGTAAACTGTATGCGTAAACCATAATGTACATAATGTAGCGTAAACTGTATGCGTAAACCATAATGTACATAATGTAGCGTAAACTGTATGCGTAAACCATAATGTACATAATGTAGCGTAAACTGTATGCGTAAACCATAATGTACATAATGTAGCGTAAACTGTATGCGTAAACCATAATGTACATAATGTAGCGTAAACTGTATGCGTAAACCATAATGTACATAATGTAGCGTAAACTGTATGCGTAAACCATAATGTACATAATGTAGCGTAAACTGTATGCGTAAACCATAATGTACATAATGTAGCGTAAACTGTATGCGTAAACCATAATGTACATAATGTAGCGTAAACTGTATGCGTAAACCATAATGTACATAATGTAGCGTAAACTGTATGCGTAAACCATAATGTACATAATGTAGCGTAAACTGTATGCGTAAACCATAATGTACATAATGTAGCGTAAACTGTATGCGTAAACCATAATGTACATAATGTAGCGTAAACTGTATGCGTAAACCATAATGTACATAATGTAGCGTAAACTGTATGCGTAAACCATAATGTACATAATGTAGCGTAAACCATTATGTACAGCTTAGGCTTAGTGATATAGAGACAGCCATCTTGTTTATTACATGCGTGAGTTTGTTACAAGTGTTGCCCGTCAGTCAGTTTGTAAGGTGATCAACCAGACTTTAGGTTGGATCATGTCGTTGTATGTGAATGTTTGTATGTAAATGATCGATGTTGCTCACGTCGTAATGTAAGAAGCCGCCTGACATTTTAAGTGAAGTTTCACCTCTTACCATTAGACCAAAGTTTGAAATGGTCATTTCGGTATGGGTCCCGGGTTGTCTCGCTGGTCGCCCCTCTTCCCCTTCTGTTATGTACCACATGGCCGGAGGATCTGTCTGGTGACGAAAGAAATGGGAAGCGAGTGTTTTTCCTTCTATCACTTGAAGTTGATATTGGGAGGTGTCCAGGATGATGTTAAACCTCTTTACCAGTATGTGGGCCCACATGTACGTACTGCAGTTGTCATGAAACACTGGCTTTCATCATCATCATCATTGCTGGTTCACTGTGTAAGATGTGTTGGCAAGTTCATTTTCGTAAGGCTTTGCTCGCAGCCTTGTTTGTCCTTTTTGTTCTGGTGTTCGAGTAGGTTTCCAGGACCTGTGCATCACATGTGGTTGCAGAGGTCTGACGTCAAAGCCAAACATCATCATGAATGACTCTACAAGACCAATGTCAACACTAGCGCCACCTTACGGTCATGTCCACCACCACTCTTGTGGTTAGCTTTCCTTCGTGCCACGCACCCTAGTCAGAAGACTTATATTCTCCCCTGCAATTTTTTTATTTTTCCAATGGATTTTAAACATAATTTTCCTTTAGAATAGTTATCTTAAGACCAGGTGCATCTTGCGTTGGTCAACAATGGCATCTGCCTTTTCGTAGCCAGGAAGGAAACCGTTTACAAGTTTACTCTATAAGGGTGATAACCAACAGCCAAGACACGGGCATATAAGCCTTCGGGTGACTGTAGTTTGCCTCTTTATCCATCTTGTATACATAAAGCTCTCGAGGTCAGTCAAGACGAAGGGTGTAGGGTGCGGTGGAGGCAGTAGTTGCGGGCAGGCAGTGTTCTTGGTAGACCCTGTGGGTTAAGTGTGTTTGTGAGGACCTTCCAGGTAACGTCTAGGGCGAGTCAACGAAGCCACTTTGATTTCACCATGATACTTACCAGGGAAGACTCCCAGCGGAGCGTGGTGGGTACCATCACGGACCTGTGCTTCAACGTGCTGGACACCTTCTACCTGCCGCTGGTGGTGGAGTCCCAGCTGGTGAGTCGTGCAGAAGTTGAGTTGTCTTCCCAGGTGTCCATTATAGAACTAGGTTTCCTGGCTTTTTTCTCTGCTCAGGAGGAGGCAAACAAGCGACATGTTAACACAAGACTTAGGATGGTAAAGGATTTGTATTGTAAAGTTTGGCTGTTTGAGCTGACATTGCTCTGTGGACATTTGGCTCAGGAGCCCCAGGGAACAATGCTGCCCCGAAGTTGCGTATTTAAAACTCCTGTTCACTAACTTTGATGTGTTTCTTCCTGTTTGAGGTGTGCAACTTTAATCCACAAGTAATTCCGCGAATTAGTGAGACTGGTAGTTTGGGCGAATTAGTGAGACTGGTAGTTTGGGCGAATTAGTGAGACTGGTAGTTTGGGCGAATTAGTGAGACTGGTAGTTTGGGCGAATTAGTGAGACTGGTAGTTTGGGAGATATCTTGCTGCTGCAGACCCCTTGGTACATGGGAGACTTGGCCTGGGTTGTTCCTAGGTTCATTGTGGCTGGATGTATAGATGTGGTATTCGTGACAAGATTATTATACCTTTATCTCCATCGTCTGGAAACTTGGCTTCCCGTACGCTGTTATTATTTAGTGTAAGACACAGTCAGTAAAGTTACTTTGTTAATTGTTGTCTAGTTTTTAGTCGTATTACTGATCTATTATCGTAATCTACCCGCCACATGAAATAGTATGATAGTTAACACAAGTATTCTGTAACAGGACACTGCTTTCTGTGTACATAAAGTGAGGGAGGGGGGTTACATTTCCGTGTGTTGAGACAATACTGGGAACCCCAGTGTGTCCTGGCCTTGGTTACCCCACTGCCGGACCTTTCTTTACCCAAGATCACACAGGTTAACACAGGTTCACCAGCACTACGTAAATGACGCTGTGCATACTGTTGGGTATCATTGTCTTGCTCATAACGTAGGTGTTGTGTTGTTGTTTATATGTGGATGTACCAATGATTATTGAATGAAGATTGTAGTTGTCGTGGCATGAATTTGCTTTCTAAACTCTTCTCCTTTGTCTTCTATGCTTCTTTTCTGATGTATAGTTATATGGGTTGATAGGTCGACATCTCCCTCGTATTCTGTCGACAGTTGACCCACAAGAGTTCTGTCCTATCACCTTCTCTCTCCTCCAAAAATGATCTTTCTTTAGCCTCCGACCCTGTTCGGTCATACAGATGTTCACCAGTTTCCCCCGCCTTTGAACTCAAAACATTAAGATTCAACCCTTCAGTAACACATCCATGTTGAGCATAATCTCGTGTGTGTTCTCCACTCCTGTCTTGGTAACTCCTTATAATAAACATAGCAAAATCCATTTCAGGAGCTGGTGTTGTATAGGTGCTTTGATAACTTTGCATGTGAGCAGCTGTACCATGTATGTAGGCTTGTATTCACCCTGGTATAGAATGCCTCTTTGCATATTTGGGATGGCTCTTCTACCTTCATCTTAACCTAGAGCGGAATTGGAAGCATTCTGCCCCGGTCAGGGATCGCTTCTCAAATATCCTTAGCGTCCTCAGTGATGTTGCTGCCCTCTTCATGTGTCACAGGAACTGTAATGTTTCAGCCACTGCTCTCGTCGTAAACTGACTCTTAGTTGGTGACACTAAGGTTTGGGGCCGTGGCATGAACGTAGATGGTGTCTCGCGTAGTTCATGTGCCTCCGGAGGCCAGCCACACAAGTATTGACTGTGTTGATGCCTCTTATCCTGGAACAGTGAAGTTGTGATTTCCTTCTTCTTTTGTCTTTCTTCCTATAACCTTCTACCCTCACCAGTCATATCTACAGACTGCTGAGGTTCTCTGTTTAATATCTTCAGAAACAATTGTACTACATAAGTAATTTTGTCTTGAAAATAATAATAACTTGAAAATTATTCATTGACACTGATCTATGCAAGTGAGACAAGAATTGGGATTAATTTAGAGAAAATGAAATTGCTAATGAATGAAGTCGTCAGTCATTGCGGTGGTGGGCGCCGCTTTCTTCCCTCGTAGTTACTCTGACTGATCAATGAACGTTTGCCATTCATTGGAGCGCACGACTGCTAAAGCTTGGCTGCATACTAACGTGATAAGCAGATGTGGTAACTGTATAGCTGGTGTGAAGCACTTCTACCACGTTACTTTATCATCATCACACTCACTCACTCACCAGCAAGATCAACATTTTATCTAAAGTCTTCGTATGACTTGTTTACGACACATTCATCATCTCTTCACAAATGGGAACATTTTAAAAGGGATCTTGTAGTATATATATATATATATATATATATATTTTTTTTTTTTTTTTTTTTTATACCTCGTCGCTGTCTCCCGCGTTTGCGAGGTAGCGCAAGGAAACAGACGAAAGAAATGGCCCAACCCCCCCCCCCCCCATACACATGTACATACACACGTCCACACACGCAAATATACATACCTACACAGCTTTCCATGGTTTACCCCGGACGCTTCACATGCCTTGATTCAATCCACTGACAGCACGTCAACCCCTGTATACCACATCGCTCCAATTCACTCTATTCCTTGCCCTCCTTTCACCCTCCTGCATGTTCAGGCCCCGATCACACAAAATCCTTTTCACTCCATCTTTCCACCTCCAATTTGGTCTCCCTCTTCTCCTCGTTCCCTCCACCTCCGACACATATATCCTCTTGGTCAATCTTTCCTCACTCATTCTCTCCATGTGCCCAAACCACTTCAAAACACCCTCTTCTGCTCTCTCGACCACGCTCTTTTTATTTCCACACATCTCTCTTACCCTTACGTTACTTACTCGATCAAACCACCTCACACCACACATTGTCCTCAAACATCTCATTTCCAGCACATCCATCCTCCTGCGCACAACTCTATCCATAGCCCACGCCTCGCAACCATACAACATTGTTGGAACCACTATTCCTTCAAACATACCCATTTTTGCTTTCCGGGATAATGTTCTCGACTTCCACACATTTTTCAAGGCTCCCAAAATTTTCGCCCCCTCCCCCACCCTATGATCCACTTCCGCTTCCATGGTTCCATCCGCTGACAGATCCACTCCCAGATATCTAAAACACTTCACTTCCTCCAGTTTTTCTCCATTCAAACTCACCTCCCAATTGACTTGACCCTCAACCCTACTGTACCTAATAACCTTGCTCTTATTCACATTTACTCTTAACTTTCTTCTTCCACACACTTTACCAAACTCCGTCACCAGCTTCTGCAGTTTCTCACATGAATCCGCCACCAGCGCTGTATCATCAGCGAACAACAACTGACTCACTTCCCAAGCTCTCTCATCCCCAACAGACTTCATACTTGCCCCTCTTTCCAGGACTCTTGCATTTACCTCCCTAACAACCCCATCCATAAACAAATTAAACAACCATGGAGACATCACACACCCCTGCCGCAAACCTACATTCACTGAGAACCAATCACTTTCCTCTCTTCCTACACGTACACATGCCTTACATCCTCGATAAAAACTTTTCACTGCTTCTAACAACTTGCCTCCCACACCATATATTCTTAATACCTTCCACAGAGCATCTCTATCAACTCTATCATATGCCTTCTCCAGATCCATAAATGCTACATACAAATCCATTTGCTTTTCTAAGTATTTCTCACATACATTCTTCAAAGCAAACACCTGATCCACACATCCTCTACCACTTCTGAAACCACACTGCTCTTCCCCAATCTGATGCTCTGTACATGCCTTCACCCTCTCAATCAATACCCTCCCATATAATTTACCAGGAATACTCAACAAACTTATACCTCTGTAATTTGAGCACTCACTCTTATCCCCTTTGCCTTTGTACAATGGCACTATGCACGCATTCCGCCAATCCTCAGGCACCTCACCATGAGTCATACATACATTAAATAACCTTACCAACCAGTCAACAATACAGTCACCCCCTTTTTTTATAAATTCCACTGCAATACCATCCAAACCTGCTGCCTTGCTGGCTTTCATCTTCCGCAAAGCTTTTACTACCTATATATATATATATATATATATATATATATATATATATATATATATATATATATTGAAAAGGATCACAATTTTGCGCGTGATCAAGTATATTCCTGAGTCCACGGGGGAAATGAAACACATAACTTAAGTTCGTGTTTCATTTTCTCCGTGGACTCAGGAATATATATATATATATATATATATATATATATATATATATCATACAAACCTCCAACAGCCAGGATCGAACCCGGGACCCCTGTGCAAGAGGCGGGAATGCTAACCGCTAGGCTATGGGCCTGGGCGGTTAGCATTCCCGCCTCTTGCACAGGGGTCCCGGGTTCGATCCTGGCTGTTGGAGGTTGTATGTTCTGTGAAGGTGCGCGTGTGTGAAACTACATATATATTTTATGTATAGGTTATCGGGAAGAACACAAATGAAATTAATGTAAGAAACTATGATGTGTACGTGGGTGGGGCTGAGGTGGTGGCAATGTTGACATGACGGCAGAGTTACAACATGGCGTATAAGGCACGGACGAGATGGTGGTTGGCCGAGAGAGCTTGACGGCTTCTTCTCTTTCTCTTTTTTTAAGTGTCACACGATAATGACTGTAGTTACTGGAGGGGAAGCAGTTGTTGGATGAGATATAATGTGGTAGTGTGAGGTGCTGTTGTGGAGTGTGTGATGCCCAGTGTGACGCTTGGCGCGGGAGGGTCAGTTGTGGTCTGCGTTGTTTAGTCTGAGTGTGACGCTGTTGTTATTGTTGATGAGTCTTAGGGAAATACGTCCATGTGTGTGTTTAGTCCTGCCAAGCGTTTGATCCGTCTGAGAACGATGGTACGTCTCCTGGGTACGATGTCTTGGTGTTTAACCTGATCTTTAAGGACCATGAGAGGACCACGCCATGATAACCAGGAGTCGTACCGGCCTCATTAAAAGACTGAAACTTTAGTTTCTTACGTGACGTTTGTTGTGTCGCCTGATTAAGAAGGATAATGCAACAGAAGCATGAGGTTTGTCTGATGGTAAAGATGATATATTACCTCTCGCTTACCTTCCTTGCCCACTCTGTACATTGGTATGCCAAGGACGTGTTTGAAGTATGCCTCCCGCCATCACGTGTGAAATGCCGAATATCCTCGTATTATTTGATCATTGACGCAACATCCATTATAGATCCAGTATTGTAAACACCTACGCGGTCTTAATCCTCAGTGGTTATGAAACACAGAAATTTAACGTAGACGATCTCACATGTGTGGTTTGCTCCACATCTTAATGTAAAGGTGTATCCAGTCCTGTCAAGAAAATACCTGTTAATGCTGGTGCACACATTACATGACCAGAGCACATCAGGTGTACACCTCAAGTGAAATACTTATGTGGACAGGAGTTGCAGTGGTGGTGGGTGGGTGGGTACCTACGTCATGGTGTTTTCAGGTGGGCCATATTGCAGTGGTGGGCAGCTAGCTGGGGAACCCTTCCCAAGGTGAACCAAGGTCATACTTTTGCGTTTACAGTCTGTGTTGATTCTGTGATGTGCCTGGAATATTGACTCGTATTTACATGTTGAAGCTAATGTAGTACTGGAGAACATGGTTCTTATAAAATGGCCTTCTGTTACGGCCTGGAGTTTTCATCAAAACAACCTAGGAAAATGTAAAAGAGGATGTGTGTGTGTGTGTGTGTGTATATATATATATACATATATATATATATATATATATATATATATATATATATATATATATATATATATATATATATATATATATATATATATATATAGAGAGAGAGAGAGAGAGAGAGAGAGAGAGAGAGAGAGAGAGAGAGAGAGAGAGAGAGAGAGAGAGTAGATGTAAGTACATGGTGTATGTATGTGTTGATATGATGCCAGGTGGGAAGGGGTAACCTATTATGTATAACCAAAAGACTTGTAGTATTGATTGGTTGTAAAGATACACAGACCCGGTCACTTCATCATCTCCATAAAGGTAATTTTCCTTGGCATTTTGGGGAATATGTTTATTGCTTAACGTTTGAGTTGAGCCTGAAGCATAAGGTATGATGAACCAGGGAAGGTGGAGATTGTGATGGACAGAGGGGGGTAGTTGTCTGTGGTGGTATGAGGCGCACTTTTCAGTTTACAAGTATTTGATCCCGTGATGGTGACCGTGCTGGCAGAACTGTCCCACGTACTATGTTCTCTTTTCCTCTTGTGTGTGTGTGTGTGTGTGTGTGTGTGTGTGTGTGTGTGTGTGTGTGTGTGTGTGTGTGTGTGTGTGTGTGTGTGTACTAAGTCAGCTGTCATGTACATTACTGGTGGTTGATTCATGTGCATTGAATTCCTGGAGATAAGAGTGACATACGATACATTATAATACAGGCAGAGGGTAGAAGTGACCCATGCCTGTGTTGATATGATAACATGTTTATTTCTGAAGTATTATGTTACATGTAATGCGACCAGTACAGTTTCCATAATGCGACCAATATTGTTAAGAAGGATTGGTTGAATTGGTTATGTAAAAGTTTGGTTGTAGAACCATTGATAGTCACTTGAATTCTACTCCAAACAACCCCATTAGGTGCCATTATTACTATTGGTTACTTTTCTTACTAGTCTGTAGGTATTTAGTTGTGGAAAATGTTACCAACGATGTTGTAGTAAAATGTATTTTCATAAACCTTGTATCATCCACTTGATCATAATTATTGATGTTATGATTGTTATTAAGGTAATATAGTTGTGAGTTTGTCTTAAATCATCGTGCGATGTTATGATTGTTATTAAGGTAATATAGTTGTGAGTTTGTCTTAAATCATCGTGCGATGTTATGATTGTTATTAAGGTAATATAGTTGTGAGTTTGTCTTAAATCATCGTGCGATGTTATGATTGTTATTAAGGTAATATAGTTGTGAGTTTGTCTTAAATCATCGTGCGATGTTATGATTGTTATTAAGGTAATATAGTTGTGAGTTTGTCTTAAATCATCGTGCGATGTTATGATTGTTATTAAGGTAATATAGTTGTGAGTTTGTCTTAAATCATCGTGCGATGTTATGATTGTTATTAAGGTAATATAGTTGTGAGTTTGTCTTAAATCATCGTGCGATGTTATGATTGTTATTAAGGTAATATAGTTGTGAGTTTGTATTAAATCATCGTGCGATGTTATGATTGTTATTAAGGTAATATAGTTGTGAGTTTGTCTTAAATCATCGTGCGATGTTATGATTGTTATTAAGGTAATATAGTTGTGAGTTTGTCTTAAATCATCGTGCGATGTTATGATTGTTATTAAGGTAATATAGTTGTGAGTTTGTATTAAATCATCGTGCGATGTTATGATTGTTATTAAGGTAATATAGTTGTGAGTTTGTCTTAAATCATCGTGCGATGTTATGATTGTTATTAAGGTAATATAGTTGTGAGTTTGTCTTAAATCATCGTGCGATGTTATGATTGTTATTAAGGTAATATAGTTGTGAGTTTGTCTTAAATCATCGTGCGATGTTATGATTGTTATTAAGGTAATATAGTTGTGAGTTTGTCTTAAATCATCGTGCGATGTTATGATTGTTATTAAGGTAATATAGTTGTGAGTTTGTCTTAAATCATCGTGCGATGTTATGATTGTTATTAAGGTAATATAGTTGTGAGTTTGTCTTAAATCATCGTGCGATGTTATGATTGTTATTAAGGTAATATAGTTGTGAGTTTGTCTTAAATCATCGTGCGATGTTATGATTGTTATTAAGGTAATATAGTTGTGAGTTTGTCTTAAATCATCGTGCGATGTTATGATTGTTATTAAGGTAATATAGTTGTGAGTTTGTCTTAAATCATCGTGCGATGTTATGATTGTTATTAAGGTAATATAGTTGTGAGTTTGTCTTAAATCATCGTGCGATGTTATGATTGTTATTAAGGTAATATAGTTGTGAGTTTGTCTTAAATCATCGTGCGATGTTATGATTGTTATTAAGGTAATATAGTTGTGAGTTTGTCTTAAATCATCGTGCGATGTTATGATTGTTATTAAGGTAATATAGTTGTGAGTTTGTCTTAAATCATCGTGCGATGTTATGATTGTTATTAAGGTAATATAGTTGTGAGTTTGTCTTAAATCATCGTGCGATGTTATGATTGTTATTAAGGTAATATAGTTGTGAGTTTGTCTTAAATCATCGTGCGATGTTATGATTGTTATTAAGGTAATATAGTTGTGAGTTTGACATTCTCCTGCTGCATGTGGGACCCACGTTATAGCCAGTATCCTCCAACATCACAAGTAGTTCACTACTTATCTGTCGAGAAATTTATCACCAGTAAATCTTGCAACAACAACAACAACAACAAGAACAACAACTTGGAAGTTAAGTCTTGGCTGGAGTGACTGGTGAAGACGATGTGTTGTGAGGTGTGATGAGGACCATGTGTAACCCTGGGAGGATGTCTTCCGTGCGTGGCGTGGCAACAAAGTCAAGATTGACTTTGGAATGGTTGACCTTTGGAAAAAATGATGGTGTCATTTGTATAGTTTTAACGTTGGTATGTGAACAAGTGCTTACTTGGAACACATATTGTCACTATCATGCCTGAATGTGACCACCCCACTCAGTGTGTGTGTGTGTGTGTGTGAAGATGTTCGTTCATCAAGTGTTCAAAGCACAGTTCAGTCATGACACGGAATATTAACATCATCTGATCAGCATGTGAATGTATCTAAAATGTACGAGAGCAGGATTATTGCCGTGCAGCCGGCAGCTTTGTCTCGTATTCTGAATCGGTTCTCCAGTGGAAGTAAGTGGCAGTCACTTCCTACAACAGACATTTTTATCTTTAAGAAACTGAAATGTCACACTCAGTTCCTCAGTGAGGCCAGTACTTGGTTACAAAAAATGGGGGTAAGAGTAGAGAAAAACAATAGTACTGGAGTGTTGGAGGAAACAAAAAAGAGCAATGCCATATTGTGGTTGTTAAGCAAGGCGAGGAAGGGAATGATGGCTTGGTTCGTGATGGAGGAATAAAAACACTTGAGTGGCCCAGCCTGGTGTTTCCAGCGAGCGGCCTTGGCCCGTCCCGTATCAGTCAAGATTTATTGTGAAGTTGCAGCAGGTGATACTGACGATCTCCATACACTTTCCATTCATCATAATGTTTAGTGATCTAAGTTCCTCATGGTCGGGTGGTTGACCTGGCCTTGCACTGTGAGGACTGCTTTGTTCATGTGATACCTGGTGTTTCTTGCCTCTTACCCTGAATATTGTAGCATGGCAGCACATGTCTACAAGGTAAACATCTGGATCTGATGTGATAAGAAAACCATTAGTTCATGAATATGAAGACTCGTACAACGTTTGGCTCTGATGTGATCAGAAAACCATTAGTTCATGAATATGAAGACTCGTAGACCGTTTGGAGAGTAGCACACAGTACACATAGTTACTGAGCATGTGTTAACTTGGCCGACGAGACGACGGGGAAAATGAGGTTTTAACTTATCGATGTGTCGGTTGGCTGACCCTGTTGTTGTTGTGCACAGGATTATAACCTGATGTTATGGCGAGTTAAGTAGTGTAGGTTGGGTTGTTACTGGAATATTAAGAGATGTGTTTCATCACTAGGGTCGAGGCATAACCAGTAGTGTGGTAACCTGTTGTCTACTTAGCAAAGTCCTACACATAAGACCCAGATGTCACTGGTGTCATTGAGAAACGGATACAGTTGAACTTTTCTTCCATAGTACATACAGAGTATGATCCGCAGTGCAGGTGGCGATGTTATGCATTAAGGAGCCAGGTGGGACGGGGGTATGATGGAGAAAGTGTGGACGGAACGTTACGCACTGCAGCACGCTAACACTTGAAGGGCAGGGCTAGGTTTGTTGATGGTCACTTTTACATCCTGACCTGTCTCAAGGTTGACCTGTCTCAAGGTCGCACGTGGACGTGACACATGTGGTGCGAGGTCAGGGATGTCCTTTATGAACGTTCTCTCATCTTCTCTTTATGACTTACTTAACTAATGATGATGATCGTCAGGAAGGGTCAGTGTTATCATGAATATCATTACCTTCATATGGAAGGATTTCATTCTTAATGACCCACCACAGGTTGATGACCATGTGTCCAGCAACATTCTTAATGACCCACCACAGGTTGATGACCATGTGTCCAGCAACATTCATAACCTGGCTTCCGGGGTTACTCATTATGTTTTGTGATGGCAGACTTCAATACTTCCCAGCAAAATATCCCTCCTGCCGCTCGCTGTATAATCAATACAAGTCTCGATAAAACATCTAGAAATGGTAATTTACTCAGCTTGGACTCTCTTACGTTAACCCAAAAGTTGTTTCTGCTGGCAGAGACTTCCCATGCATGACACTGATGGTGGAAATGGTTTGGTATATCCATTCGCGTCAGTCATATTTGTGCTGTAGGTCTGCAATAACCAGTTTGACCTGTAGTCTCATTTTTACAACACAAGAGTGAAATCCAGAAGCTTGTAAAAGATATGCAGGTTGATATGATATTATAATGGAAATTCATGATCAAGTATTACGTAATGAAGATGAATAATGAGTCCTCTTCCTGCCCTTGGCACTACCTCTCATCAGATGCTGTGTCTTGCTGCAGGACATTATTAACTGATTAATACATTTGCAAGTTAATGATAAGTTGTTCTTACTAAACATTTGTGAGCAGCGGTTGTTGGTGATGAAGCAGGGTTTATTGCTCTTGTTGTCACCACTTGTTATCAGTCAGTTTTATCGCTGTTGTGTGATTAGTGTGGAGTTCTTACTGATGTGAAGAGCAAGATTTGTCATCTAGCTCAAAAACCTCTCAATTGAAGATGAGGAAAATATGCCTTAAGAAACTGAGTCTTGTTCAGACGTCAGAAATGTTCTATTGACCAGTTGCCTCGATTTTACAAGGGATTGAGTCGTCCTTGTGTGGAGCTCTGGTCTTGCAGTGAGGGAGGTTCTAAACCTATGTCTTTGACAGAGTTAGGTCCAACCCAGTTGACCACAAGACTTGACCCATGTGGACACATACTTCAGTTGATGTGATCACACAAGAACAATACATTATTACTTACACCCTTGATGATCCCCTTCCTCCTCCTGCTGTAGATGGAGTGGTAAGATGTATGGCCACTTAATTGCAAGAACTTACATATTACGAAAACCATTTTTGTTTGTCTCACGTGCGTTAACACGAAGTACTACTGATCCTGCCAGGTCAGGCTAATTCATCATTGATAATATATACGTCTTAGGCAGAGAAAGATGTTTTTGCAAGTTAATGAAGTCATTGGCATATTCTTTAATTATATTTGACTTGGGGCGGTAGGACAGACAACACGAGATGTTATTGGTGTTATTTTGATACTTATAATTACATATAAAGTAATGATATACATTATATACGCTACTCTCAATGATCCCAGCAATTTGATTATTATTTTTGATTATAACGATTACATTCCGAGGTTTGTGTGTTAGGTCCACTGATCCTCCTGATGCTCGTCACTATACCATGCAAAATGACTTTAAAACAGACGATCATGCTAAAACTGCTGCCATCTCTTAATACAGGATAATCATGTATCATCTTAGTACAGGATAATCATGTATCATATTAGTACAGGATAATCATGTATCATATTAGTACAGGATAATCATGTATAATATTAGTACAGGATAATCATGTATTATGAAGAAAACTGTTGGTGGTTGAGACGTGTCATTTAACCAGATTTTCCACATTTGTTTTGTTAAGTATAATTCATTCCTGCAGTAGACCGGCTGGTGACTGTGTGTGTCTTGTGACATCCTGTTTGATGTTATAAGTGACCGTCGTCACAGTCAGTTACCTGGCCTTGCGAGGGAACTTGCAGGAAGTAACTTGTTACCTGAGTCTTCCTGCACGAAGCTTAAGTAACTTATTTGTGAAACTTTTGGCAAGTCAAGGATTACTAAATTAGTTCCATGCACAGCACCTTCTTATGGTATTTGTACATCAGGTATAGGAGGGTCACTTGTCTTTGCCATATTGATTATAGTAAACTTAATAATGATCAAACATGGATTTTCCTGAGGAGTTAGGGAAGTGTAAATGTGTGTACGTAAGATTGTTCTGGTTTGTGTCGAGCAAGGACGTGGGGTACTGGCCTGGGGCCGCCGTACCATTGCTTTCAAACAGATTTTTCTGGTTATTGTCGGCCAAGGACGCAGGGTATGGGGCCGCCCTACCCTTGTTGTCAGTCAGCATAGAAGTGTGGTGGTGGATGGCGGGAAGGTTACCTCACTTGGGCATCAGTTTATGTTTGAGTTGCCTGGCCATGATTCACGTCCACAACCACGGGTAAGGAAGGCTTTACCCTGGTGGTTACCTGCATGAAGGACACAGTTGGTGGGAGTTAAGTGTTCAGAAAACAAAATGTTCTTAACAGTTTGGTGTAGGAGACGAGAGGTCGTACTTAACGTAGGCTCATTTGATCACATTTGTGCACTTAATCCTCCTGCTGCTGGTCCGTGTTTCCCACGGTTCACCTCACCACATTGGTTGTATGATGAGTGAGTGAGGCGTCACACGTAGAACCATAGCTTGTAATGATATGGCATATCCATCAGCAGACTTGGGGAAAACCGGCAACAGGGCGTGACCGCCTTTGTGTTGTAGTGACACTTGCATCAAACTAAGGTGAACATGTCATCACGTTAAGTCAGCCGTGCCACACATCACGCCATTTACAAACTATGAAGGATTGTTTTCTTTCATTTTGTATCTCAACTTTAGAATAAATAGGTGAGTGAAATCAGATAGAAAACGTAGTTACATTGTAGTTCTTCGTGAGTGATGTTAGCGAGGAGGGAACCAGCGTGGACGCCCCTCCCTGGTGAGTAAACATGATCATTTCCGGTGTGGTGTCCTCGGTGTGGAGTGTTGGCCACTGTGGCCCCGCTTGTATTATTTCCCCGGGATAACCGCGGCCACCATCACATGTGACATTATCACTACCATCCACTGAGACAACAACCTCATTAATGAATATGGGTTAGGTTCCCTGTAGCTTGTGTCAAGTGAGCAAGCCGGGTGGACTTCAACTACAAAAATAATTGATTGAGATTTTTTTGTGACAAGAAATCAGCTGCAGTTTGGGTAAACACACAATCGTGTTCGATCAATTTAGTTAGTGTGCGTGACGTACCACAGAGACACACACACACACACACCACACATGGGTATTCGAGGTCATTCTTTTATTCGTTTATGTTGTGTGTGAGGGAAGAAATATGTTACCCACACCAGGTGTAGCTGCTGGAAACCTTAGTCTCACCTTATGGTGTGGTGTTGTACGAGTCTCTCTCTCTCTCTCTCTCTCTCTCTCTCTCTCTCTCTCTCTCTCTCTCTCTCTCTCTCTCTCTCTCTCTCTCTCTCTCTCTCTCTCTCTCTCTCTCTCGCCAAGCAAGGGCGTATGTATTTGAGTTATTGTCGTCATGACTGAAGGATCTCTCTCTCTCTCTCTCTCTCTCTCTCTCTCGCCAAGCAAGGGCGTATGTATTTGAGTTATTGTCGTCATGACTGAAGGATTTTAATACGATTTCAACTCGTCTGTATCCTGAGTGCTACGTCCTGATGTCAACTCGTCTGTATCCTGAGTGCTACGTCCTGATGTCAACTCGTCTGTATCCTGAGTGCTATTCGTTCCAAATGTATTTCTTGGTCATATTTTGTGCTGATAAAGACTTCATGTTGTACACATGTGTCACAGTCTTCTGTATTCCGTGATGATGATGTACTTAGTTAATACTACGTATTATTGTATACTTGAAAGTGCCAAAAATAGATAGCCAGACCATACCTAATGACGAGACAGAGAGCCTACGTGAAATACACAAATTGGCATTTTTTTCATCTGTACACAGTGGACATTCTCATCTACCGAAACGTTTTAGACTTGTAAGTTTTGCTTTACATGTCATGAAAGTTTTTGACCTTGTGATCAGGAGACCACAGTGAAACACGTAGTCAGAACAACCCCAATAATGAAAGTAAACATGGGTTTGTGGCAGGCCAGAGTACACACATGCACATACATAACCTTATGTACCACAAGAACATAAATATAACACTAGTACAAGTAAAGATAACGGATATCGTCTCTTGATTTTCCCGGAGTAAATAATCAGAGTCCTGGAGAACATAACGAAACAGAACTATGATTAATTAGGGAAATAGATCGAGTTCTTGTGAGACAAGATTCAAGGTAGCATCAGACGGAACTGTGTCTAGTGAAGATGTTTTATCTTCATGACGAGTCAACACAAGTGTTGAACTCTTCCATACATGATGTTAGTGATCAGAAAGAGGGGCACCTGAAGCTGTGGACGATAAGCTGAAGAATCCACTGGATATATATATATATATATATATATATATATATATATATATATATATATATATATATATATATATATATATATATATATATATATATATATATGTTTAGTGAAATGTGTGAATGTTAGGCACGGATGTATGAAGGAGTGGCACACAGTAAGCTGCCACAGGTGGATCGTAAGTTGGAAGGTTAAGTCGTTTTGGTAAGGAGTGGAGGAGGTTGAGGGTGCGTGCCAGTATGAGCAAAGTTTTTGTTTGGGATAATTGGAGAGTCTGATATCAGCTGGGAGAGAAATTTTGTGAACCCTGGAGTGTTGGTGTGTGCGAGGAGTCTCCTTGATGTGCCATGTCTTATGGGTAGAAGAAAGATTGGAAATTATGAGGAGAGATAGAAGAATGATTGGAAATTATGAGGGGAGATAGAAGAAAGATTGGAAATTATGAAGAGACAGAAGAATGATTGGAAATTATGAGTAGATAGAAGATTGAAAATGAGGAAATATGTGAGGAAAGTTAAGTTGCATTGGTCCATTAAACTGGTTTGGTTGTGTGAAACGTTTAGGGTAGCAAGTAAGAGGCGTACGATCTGTGTTGTTGCTGGAAATACTGGGAAAGAAATGGGCAAATATAATGAGTGAAATGTTGGAGGGTGAGGATAGTTTGGCTGGGGATGCCAGATGAATAATGACGTGTGAGACAAGATCGTGCCGTGTAACAACAGTGGGAGAACACAGAGGGAACGGTTGCTTGATGAGGGACCTTGATGTGCACCGTGAATGGTTACAAAACATTGCTCTAGTGTAGAAAACTTATCCATTACAGAAGATAGATTATGGACGATTTTGTAATGTTTTGTAGCCATTCACAGGACACATAAGTGACGTCATCATGCAAGCATTCTGTCTGCTTTCTTGCAAGCTCTTGCGACGCTAAAGATGTTCAGTAAAGGTTGTGTGTGATCCAGCTCACGCCAGTGGTTACACTGATTTGTAAATGTGGAATCTAATTGTTCACAATGTGTGTTATGTTGCTGTGTTTGTTCACAATGTGTGTTATGTTACTGTGTTTATATCTACAAATGACAACCAAACCGATTAAATCCATATGAAGGGTTGGTGGAAAGTTGAGCCAGTAATTGAGAAATGTCCAGCTGAGGTTCCACGATCATTTATAAAACCACTGTTCACCACAGGTGGTAGTTACTTTGCTGTCATACCAGTAGTATATCATGGGCCACATGCATAGTGAGAGTGTATGTTGGTCTTGGAAGGATATGTAACACCTGAAGAAGATGGTAACGAGTTTTGGGTTGGTGGATGTGGCTTATGTTGACGTCCTTAATGACCCTGGCAGTTGATAGGCCAACCAATCAGGAGTGTGTTGAGAGTCACCAGGATGACCGGTCGACCATCACTGGAAAGAGAGACATGGATGGTGTTGTGTTGGTGGTAATGATGACGGTCACCTGGGAGGGTTTTTACACTGCTGCCCACCAAGTGGCTGGCTCCTCCACGAACAGCCTTGGTTGCTGCCCGCCGGTCATTCTGGCATAACCAGTTTTTTCTTCCTTAATGTCATGCACATTTATTTCTGTCTTGCTTTTTCCCGTTTAAAAACTTCCGTCATTTTTCATTATTCTAACCTTTGAGATCTGCACGTCCAACCCAAGTTCGTTACTAATGATAAAGGCCACCAAAGGTGTGGTAGTTGAGGGAGAGGCATTATAGAAGTGGTGTGTCTGGCGCAGTTCAGAGACTAACAGAGGAAGAGGAAGTAGCTGGTGGTGTGTGTGGACCAGTAATTATGTCATCAGAAGCAAGTCGGCTCCAGAGATCTTAACATGTTTATATTTTTTGTCGTTTTTCGTCAGTATTTGTAGACCGGATCCTCTGGATCGTTTTATCGGAAGTATTTGCTTACAGTGTCACTGGCTGAGATAAGGAGAGATTAATTCCCGCGCTGGTAAGAGGGAAACACAGATAAACAAAATATACGACCATATTCCTAGTGGTAACTTGATTTTTTGTTGTGGTTGATGAAGGCTGCTGACCTGTGGTGGAGTACCGGTGTGTAGGAACTTGTGAGATGTGTAGATTATCGAATGAAACACATACCAAGGATCTGGTTGGTGTATAGAACGTATAGCATTAGGATTTAGTGTATAGAACGTTGACCGAGTACAACTGAGAGAGGCAGCGTGTGAGCACTATGCTCCAAAAGTTTACGAATACAAGTTTTCAGTAATGGTATCATGTAGCATTATTTTCTTCCCATGTTGTGTCTAAAGATTGAAAAGTGAAAATTTCCTGAAGTTATTTTTACACAAGCGCTGATTTATAGTTCATGTTTTGGTAGGTTTCGGTCGAACCTATTACCTGAGACGGGATTCTTGGCTTCCTCATGACAATTTCATCATGGGTAACAACATTGGTGTTATACCCCAGCGTACAGTGTTCACACTCATCTGCGCACGTCAGTGCTGTGTGCGATGCTAAGCCACACTTGGCGCTTGATTCACAAGAGCTTTTAGTTTTGATGATAAACATTGGAGCCTAGTGTTGGTAGCGGCTCCGTGTACAATCCTCCATGATGTATGATGGATGCATGTGTGAAGGTGATGCCTCCTAGTGAGCTGCCGAATATTCCTCGATGCAAGATGAAGGTCTTCAGGTGTAGGTGTGGTGTGGGCGTACGTACGGATAAAACGTTTACCTGTCGGCACCACACAACGCGGAGAGGATGTGTCTAGCTTTGGTTTATACATTGTTCTCAACGTACAGGTATGGAGGCTTTGGATATTATTATTCTTAAACATAATTTACATTTAATGTATGAGAGCATGCAGGGCGGTGGCGTATGTTACGCAATGAAGTTGTTTAGAGGTTGGCTCTGGAAGCATAAGTGGGAGTGGGGAGTGGGGGGTCACCTTGTCCGTTTGGATCCTGGACGTCCTCAGGCTGTGAAGCTCTCCTGGTGTTGCTTAGGTGGAGATGTGGATCCTCTAATGTTTTGCCTGTCTTGTCCTCACCCCGTATACACTACCTCCTTAACTTTAGAATTGCGATAATTAACTTGCATACTCGTGCTAGGTTGGGTTATCCTTCAACATTCTCAATTTGTTCAGTTGCACGGAGACACAATGTTTGTATGATGCTGAGTGAAGGTCATATAGCAGAGGGTACTGGGAGGCAGACAGAGAGTACGTACGGTAAGCAGACATAAATGAGATTCATATCTACTTCGACCTTCAGCTAAGGGGCGAAGACGGAACCCGATTGAGGATGCACTTGCATGTCCGTGTGTGCATCACGAACATAACACAGTCTGTTATATCTTGTTCATGTTGAAGAGACTTGTGTACTTGTACAGTCGTGGCCATTGTTCAGCGTGGAGGCAGATCGGTGTACGTGCGCAAGGCCATACATACATTCAGGAGTTTACTGCTGTATTACCGCTCGTCAGTTCCTATGGAGCATCTGTCGAAGCGAGGTACAAATAGAGGCAAGCGAGGAATTTCTTCTAAGTGGTGTTTAAGGTTGGGCTGGTTAGGGCAGTTGTTTGAGTGTTGGATCTTTTTGCTGTTTGTTGGTTTTGTCAGTGACGTGTTTGTTGGGGAAGATGGCTTCTGTCGGTATAACTGGGCGAAGTTTAAAGTATCAGCAAGGGTTTCTTTTGTTTCTACACTGGGCTAGGTGGTTGGGAATGGGAAGGTTTGCACAGGAGGGGTTTAGGGTTGTTGCTAAGAAATGAGGGTCGAAGATGTTGAGGCGAGATTTTATTGAAATTGTTTTTGATTCGATTTGTTGGTGTCGTATGTTTATGGGTGATTGGCAGCCGGTGATTATTCCGAGTGCTTTGCTATTTTGTGGTTTGCGGCTTTGGTTATATTTGCTTTCCACAGGGTAGATGCTGCAGGAGTCTTTATCTTGTCCAGATCTAGTGCCGGTAAATGTTGTGGGGGAGTTTCATTAATACATGACCTTCGTTTTATGGTTTGAGATGTGGGAAAATTGGATGTCATGGGCGTGTCTTACGTGATACTCAAGATTGTTGGAAGTTTGTTGAGTTGAAGGGGTTGGAATATATATATATATATATATATATATATATATATATATATATATATATATATATATATATATATATATATATATATATATATATAAAGTGGCCGCTAGCATAATGAGTGGTGTGAGCAGATGTGGTAAGTGATTTCTGCAGCTGTAGGCTCCTGCTGCTGGTACACGTATCCACCACATCTCTCACCTTCCCCATACATGTACTCCCTCCCTCACCCGTGCCTCATGTTGCCCACGTAACCTCATACCCAGTGTGTACGTGTACCCGCACGACCTTCATGTGATGATAGTGTGGATGGTAAAATCATTCCGGTGTGTTAATTGTGCTGTAGTACAGAACTACCAGTGTTGAGGGTACGAACCCTGCCAGTGTAGGGAGACGACCAGTTTACCGTCTTGGGAGCTCTGCTCTGCAGTTCTGTAACATATACAACAAGAATAAAAGAGGCGTTGCCCTGTACACGTATTGAGAGTGAAGTTTAAAAATCATTCACACAAACAGTTCTGTGACCACAGCTTGCAGATGCCGTATGTGAACTGCCTCTTGTGGAAACTGTGGATATCTGCTCTTTTGTCACAGTCTTGAAATGTCAGCAGTGATAACTCTGCTGGTATTACAGGATATGTTCCCTGTAAGCAAGACGGTACGACCTAAGGTATGATAGCTTGACCTTTGACCTCCTGCGTAAGGTTCAGGTCATAGGCCAGACTATTACATGAAGTTCACCACGGGCTCTGGTCTGTTACCAGGGATGGTATCCTCCAATCTTAACCTACCACTACAAAACGTCTTTAAACGAGACTTGGAAGTGTGTGTGTGTGTGTGTGTGTGTGTGTGTGTGTGTGTGTGTGTGTGTGTGTGTGTGTGTGTGTGTGTGTGTGTGTGTGTGTGTGTGTGTTTTCCGTACATTTACCACGAGTGATTGACATTGTTTATGATGGAGGAGGTTGCGTAGGTATGTGTACCACTGTCTCCAGCATCAGGGAACCATGACAGTGTATCTCACTCCAAATCTATCTCCAGCTATTCATTACTTCCCTCCTGTATTAGCTCGTCTTCCTCCGGGTCTGGTATCACGTCAGGACATATATATCCCTCGCTGTAGTTGGTGAGTTTATCTGCCAAAGAAATAAGGTCATCATATTGCATGGAAATACCTAAGATCTGTTGGTTTTCATGGCCTGTATTTCCCTACTTCCTCAGTTACTGATTGTCAGATGAGACAGGAAAAAGATGTTGTGTTGGTTGGTTGCCGGTATGTACAACATGAGCATAACCCTGGCTGGTGTAACCTTAGGTTCGTTCCTGAGATGTTCAGACGTGGGGGCAGGACAGACGTGACGTGGTGAGAGTACCTCTGTCGTCACAGATATGTTGCTCTTGTGTGAGGCATTTGTAGTGGTTGTCACGGAGGCTTTCCCAGGTTAGGTTAGGTGTGCTGGTGGCCACTTGGCCCCGACGCTGGGAGTGTCTGTGTTCTGAAGCAGTGGATGTGCCTGGTTTGCGTCTCGTGACAGATAACCTCCTCTCATGTTGATGTTTTCCACAGCAACCCATCACCTTGCTGACGCGTCCCCGGCCAACGCCTCACCTTCCTCCCGTAGACCAGGCTGCCACACCAGGGCAGGTAGTGGCCGTTATGAATGCAGGAGAGTTGTCACTCAGGTTGTACACGGCCACCCCCCCCCCCCCCCCCCACACACACACACTTGCAGGCGACCTTGACAACAACAACAACACCAGCTGGAGCCTCGCCAGCCAGGTGGACGCTCCCTGGGTCCTTACTTGTACCCACGCCCCCCCTCTACCACCAGGAACAACAAGCCTCAACACACTTCATGACCACAGTGAAAGTGTGCCCGCTTCATATCATGTTTCGGACCCCCGAAATTGTATATATATATATATATATATATATATATATATATATATATATATATATATATATATATATATATATATAATATGTTGATAGATATCTTGAACATTTAGTTGCCTGTGCATTTCTAGTGGTACGTGCACCATGGTTGAATGGTTATCCTTTATAACAACTACAGGTTGTATATTTATAACAACTACAGGTTGTATATTTATAACAACCACAGGTTGTATATTTTCATCGTTGAGTACCATTGTCGAGCGTTGATGTTGTGAGGAGCAAGACTGCGGCAGCGGCGGCGGCGGCTCACTACCGCAGGAGGTCAGCGCCCGGGGCAGCCCGCCTCACACAGGCAACCTGATACAGGCAAGTGAAAGGAGTGACGACAGTCAGCAGGGGTGACCAGTTGACACCATCACACGACTGCCTCCCACGCCTCACCCTGGCTGCTGCGCCTCGTGACACACACACACACACACACACACACACACACACACACATGTGTTTCATAAGAAGGTTTAGTGTCATCTTCCTCAATAACGTTCACCTCGTATATTTTACATTATGATAAGTGTGGTGTAGTGTACGTATATATATCATGCAGTCTTGTAACTAGCCATGTTGTCACACTGTTCCTCTTGTGATGTGTAGATGTAACAACCAGACTGTTCTTGTTAACGTACTACACGCCTGCATACCAGTGTGGCCACGTTAACAATAACTCACACCAATTTACCGACTCAAAAAAAGTCACAGACCCGAATGGTTCTTTTTTTTTCCTAATATTCACATTCCACATAACGTGAGATTTGGACATGACATTTTAGGAATGTATACGTTTTATGTGTTTGTGTCCGGAGATGGGTTGTATGTGACAGTACTCAGTGTGTGAATATGGAGATGACCAGCCAGTGTTGTCCTTGTGTTAGACCAGCCAGTCTTGACCTGTTGTATAGCACTGTTTGCAACCTTAACGTAGGAGACATAATGTGTTATTTGAATGGTATATTTTATGATCGATTTAAAGCAGTGAGCGATGTGTGGCTAGACCAACATCGATGTCTGCCATGATTATCACTCGGCTTTTGTTATCGTCCGTGATGACGATAGCTACGTTACTTGTTGTTTTGTTATCGTCCGTGATGACGATAGCTACGTTACTTGTTTTAGTATAAAATTCACACCCTTGGGGTGGGAAGGTTGGCACAGGTGTGGAGGTTTCTAGTTGGCGATCACTATGACTGAGGTTGGGTGATCCATCTGCCAGGTTACAGTGTTCTCATCTCTGGCTCATGTTGTCTCCTGTAACATGGTGATGACACTTGCCCAAATGTTGGAGGAAGTATGGGTCAGTGCGGCAGCTGAATGTAATGTGGCCGTGGCATTGTACCTACATTCAGTATGTTGACCACATTATGATGAGGTTTGGCAAGCCGTGCTGGGCTGGGCTGGTGTAGCATGACCCCTCCAGAATGCTGTTTTTCCTGTACAATTTTTTTATTTTCCAGAAAGTAGATTTAGACGTGTGTTCTTATGTGGGATGTGCCACATGCCATAAAGATTGCTACATTTTCGTTTCGTAGTAACATTACATTAATCATTACATATGCGTCAGTCAAGTGGGTAATGTTTAGTGTTGTCCTGATATTGTAGCGAGTGCCAGTACTGCTGGCTGGGGGAGGGAGGGAGGGAAGGGACTGGTCGTGGAGGTGAGGTGAGCCTGGCGGGCGTGTATGTAAGGTGTTGATGAGAGGTTCATGGTGCGGCAGGAAGGTGGAAGATGTTACCTTGTCATTCCACACACCCGGCAGTCCCCTGCCCCAGTCTGCCTGGTTGAACCGCCTCGCTTGCTAGATGGGCGTAACCAGTTTACACCTGTTATATAATTCTTAGTTACCCGGTGCTCTTGCTGCTCCGCTCGCCCTCTCGTCTCCTCTCGCTACTTGGCTCACACCTGTGAGAAATGACTGAATATCTTCAAGTTTCGTATGATTATGAGTGATCATCACCTTCCTATAACTTGTTTACTACATAAACGCGATTGTTATGGTTTAGGATATATAGTGATATTGGAAGTATATTGATGCTATACTATCCTGTACCTTACCAGAGTTCACTTAATGCCATGTAGGTATGACGAAGGAAACACACTGCACGGTGCTGGGGTCCTGCAGGCACATGTACGTCGCAGTTCTTACGTGCACATCACTATGATGATGGTCGTGAGGCGGGAGAGGACATGGCGGAGCTACAGCTCACAGGATAAGCTTGAGGGTGCACAGTAAACTGGCCAGTGTGACTCAGGCACGACTCACTCATTCGTTCCAGTGTCGCTGCGTTCCCGTCCCTCAGTCACTCCTCGATCTCAGACAGTAGTCGAGGGATCTGGAGGATGTCTTCCTGAGACATGGAGGGAGGAGGTAGTATTGCTTCACGTAGCGGGGTTTTGTGCTTTGTTCCGGAGTACCTTGTTACGTGCTAATAAGGGCAGGTGAAGGTCAGTAGTGGAGGCAACACCACACCATCTTTACAGGATCCGCCCGGATACGTTCAGGGTATTACCTCACATGTTCTTACTCTCCCGTGCAAGGTCCTCACTGAGGAAGTGACGGAGCGGCTGACGAGCTAGCATGTAAGGTGGAGTTGTACGCGTCGGCACCTGGCGTTGCCACACCCACAGTACACGGAAGAAAGGGGAAACTACGTCCTCTCGCACCGTCGACCTTGGAGGCTGGCCCAGCGCGCACCCTGTCATTGACATGTGACCCTTCCACCCTCCCCCCACACACCAGTCATCCAACCGTTGTAAGTTGCATCACATCACCTGTAGTTAGGAAACTCTACATCCCTGCCTCATGTTATCAAGTGCCGTCAGTGTCTTGCCCACATCATACCTGCTGGTATGGTGAATGATATGATACAGATTGGTAACCTGGCCAGGTACAGCTGGTGCTGGTGTGATGCAGGCGCCTCACCCTGGGATACATTGTCTCACGAGAACAAACGTGTTAGTGAGAATGATGTGTTCATCTCAGGCCAGCCAGACGTTGCTGACGGCTACTGTCACTCTGGCCACGAGATGACGTCCTCACACGTACGACCCGCCACCTGGGCACAACACTCAGGGAATTATCAATGATCTAGTACACACAATCTGCCCACCGACGGGGAAAACCTAACCAAGATGACGCCAGCTTAAATTTCTGCGTCAAAAACTTATATGAATTCCACAAGTGTGACGATATCTGCGCCCATCTTGCTGGATGAAGAGCAGGACGGATGGGCATGACTGTGGCCGAACCCCGCCTACTCAGGTGGGTCGGCAGCAAGCACTGACCTCACGCGCCCGTGGCCCGGCAGTAACCCCAGTCCACCATAAACCTTACCGTCAGCCAAGGTTAACTATTTTTTATATATATCACGAGAGATGTAGACTACCAGGCTGGCGTGGGGGGGTCTGCTTACCAGGCAGGTAAGGTTGCCGAGTTTTTTGCCATGGCGGCTGTCGTGATCGCCCATTTTATGTATTCTTACAGTGGCCCTAATCATGGCCATCTCGGGGGAGAGGAATTACCACATGAGAATAACAATTAAGATGAGACATACTCAGAGATCCTCAAGTGTCAGCAAGACTGACGCTTGAAGGTAGATACGTAAGTAGACACGTAACAGGAAAAGACAAAGAAGGAATTAGATTCCTTAGCTTCGCTATATTAGGATTAACATAACGGTGTATCCTCATGTGGCTGTCCACACACAAAGTGGGAAGCGGTAGCCAGATGCATACCACAGGTCCAAGCCTCGCTGGCAGACAGCTCGTGAAATAATATGTGTGGAACAGGAAGAGTACAGTAACACCACGACGAAGAGAACGGTCGTTGGTGAGAAGTGATAACTGTACAATGAAGGAGACGGAAGGAGTTTGTTTATCTTCCTTGACTGATAGAGAGGTGGATGAAGACCCAGGAGGAGGAGGAGCAGTGTTTGTGTCAGGGAGGCACCAGTACAGTCAGGCTACATCTCGTCACACGTCAGTATGGACGCCATACCTGAGAAGCTTACCTCTTGTTTGGCTCCGTCTTTACATTAATGATCTAACTATAGGTCATCACATATTACTACACATTATTATTTACATGTATAAGATTGTTTTGTGTAGTTTTACGATGACAGTTTTCCTATGACAGTTTAGGTAAAGTGTATATAAATGGCTGCGCCCGTGCCACCTATAACTAAACTGTCACAAAAATGTTTGTGGAGGAAGGAAGATGGATGGTAAATGTAAGGTTGTTCTCCTGTACCACTCGTAGCTCAAGACAATCCCGAGTGTAGCTTGTCTTCACTACCCACGTGTAGAACGTTTCATTCATCAAGATTATAATACGTTAGCCACTGGTGAGGCCAGTCCCTCAGGTTGTGTGTGTCAGCATGCAGCGGGAAACCTGCCATATCTGTTGACATAACTTTACTTACCATCCTACAACGTCGGCCAATTTTTATATCATTGAAGTTCGTGTATATGTGAGTACGAGAACTGGTCACAACAAGACTGCGTCACACTCTTAGTTACATTTAACTGTTCTGAGGCTGGGTGGGAAATTGCTTCTCCTTGTGTACGACCAGTCGGCCAGGTGGATAACCTCAGAATGACTGGTGGTCTTGGGTGCGCGACTTGATCATTCCTGAAAAATCCAGATTGATGACGTGATGATGATGTCATGGTAGACTGTAGGTGTGATGACGTCACGGTTGAGGAGGTGTGATGATGTCACGTGTTGAGCCATCTCATGATAACTGTGGGAAGTCATGAGTTCGCTTTGGCTCTTGGGACAGTTCGTGTGTTTTGAGAAGGCAATAAGTCTCCTTGATAATTTGCAAGACGTGGTATTACCAACCCTGACGGTCTGTAATGGGCCAAGATCAGAAGTTTTATTCATGATTCATGCGGACCTTGCATGTATGAGTCTTTCTCCGATCCAGTAGAAGGATCATGTGATGATGTCATGTCATCACCGTTACCTGAGGCGTCATGATGCATCTTGGAGAGTGTCTCTCTCTGTGTCCACACAACACAACGCTGTTGTTGTTGGTGTGTCCGGTGTGGCTCAGAGGTGGAGGCCGCGTTAGTTTAACACTAACCCTGATATATCCGTCCTTCCTCATTACTGGCTCATCACGACTGCCCCTCACCTCACACTCCCTGCCTCATGTGTGAGCCACGCCTCCCGTCCTCACCACACTCCGGGCCCTTCGCCATCACTTCTACCTTCCCAGGTCAGTGGGCGACCTAGTGTTGTGAGTGGCCAAGCCAGAGAGGGTACCGCATTCGTCACTCAGTCTCTCCCTTCTTGCTAGTGTGGGGTGCGAGTGGGTGGTGATGGTGAAGTGGTCCGCCCCCGGCCTAGGAGCGTGGCTGGCCCTGCCGGGCGTGTGGGGTGGGAGTGTAGGGTGCGGAGGAGCAGCACCTGGACATGAGAGGCATGGGGGCAGCGTTACCATACTTCACTAACGAGCCACTTCCCCGTCCGGCCGCCAGTGGTGGGTCATGCCAGCTGCTCCGCCACCCCACACCACGCCAGCATGAGCCGTACATCCCTGTCAGACGGAGCGGCCTCACTGCTGCAGTCGTATCTCACATGCCCGGCACACGTAACTTCACTCGTGTACATCGGCATGTCATGTCTGCATGTTTTCTACCTAGTGCCTCATAACCTGTACATCCCTCACATCTCTGCTCACACCACGTTGCTCCTGCACGTGTACACATTACCCACACAGCATCACTCCTGCACATACGACACGAATCACGTCTCTGGCAGACACATCACACACACACACACACACACACACACACACACACACACCACACTTCTGCACATGTTCAGTCTTAACACACTTCATTGGGGCATACAATATATTTTTTTGATATTCATTATATCATCTTTATGTGACCATTATTTCGTCATATATTTGAAAATTTTCAGCATTTGTGTTAAGCGATTACATCATGTTGGGCATTTCAGAGACGAGGTTAGGGATTATGTGGAATCAAGAGACTTTAGATCGATAGTATAACACTATCTTGTTCACTTGAAGATTTATATTGTATCACATTCTGTGTTGATCATTGACTTGAATAGCGTGCTGTCTTGTGCAGTGCTTGGGTATGCTTGCACACACAGTGTGGTGGTGGGTAGCCTTCACGCAACACACAAGCTGCACGCCTCAGGAACCACTGGTTCAGGGAGGCAGGTACGTTCATAGCTTGCCAGTGTAGAGATACGTCATCGTGCAGCAGTAACCCAGTGTGTACAGGGAACTCTGTGTTTACAGCTGGTCTTGCACGTGATCACATGGATGAAGTTCTTGTGTTCCTCAAGGTTATGGGAGGTAGAGCCAGGAAGCTGATGAGACACTGGTTGGTAGAGGAGGTTTTCATAGTACCTTACTTGTGAGGGTTTATAGAACTGATTATGCATGTCAGTCTTATCATCGTTTACAAAACTTCCAGAATAGGAACCTCCCACTGTATGAAGTATAAAAAAGAGGCATCTGTATGATCCAAGAAGCCATTAAGAAGATATTGTTGACGTTGTCTGGTGGACCACTAATGATAATATGAGCGGAAAAACTTCCAACTTACTTCCTGGAGGAAGACGGGTGGTGTGGCCTCTAGGCCTATCATCTGCCAGGGTCATTAAGAACGTCAGACTACATCTACCGTGCCACACCTCCTTCCTCAGGTGTCAACACCACACACTCACTGTTCTTGTGGCCCACCAGGGAACAAGGGGATGACTGCTGGTGTCAGGTAGCTTATCATAGTACATTAGTGATACACACGAGACTTGGCGAGTCATGTTGATGACCGTGAACGAACACAACAAAGAAGTCATTCCTGCAGTGAAGAAAACCAAGTGTGGAGCCTCGTGTACTTCACAGACCTGGGAACACAGCGATGACGAGGACGCTTCCGTGGCCAATTAGCAACAGACATCACCCTTCAAGACGGGGACCGAGATTTCCATGCTAGAAAATTGCACCGACCATTCTCAGACACACTTATACTTGGAGGTATCAAGTATCGGGGCTTCACCACTGTTTACATACAAGAAATCAGGAGACCTCCTTACTGTTTAAGGACGGCATGGTGAAGAAGATAGTCAGAGACGGGGTTAATTGCCAGTTCAACCTGGAATTATGATTCTGATAACATATGAACGATTGTTTCATTTGGTGCACGTTCCATGTTCATCAGTTGATCATTATCATAATCATGTGCGTCAGTTTTGTGCATAAATGTCGGGAGGACTCGCGTCTGCAGTTGTGTTAAGGGACGCTCGCACTTTGTGTCGCGCGTACGTACGCTGTTAACAAGTTATGGTGCACGTTTGTGTGTGTGTGTTGGTACGTGTGTCCTGGCTGACTGCCTGGTGTGCCTGCACATGGTAGGTAGTCAACAGCTGCCTCACAGCTTGGGTTGTGTTTGGACGGCCGCGTCGTATGTTGCGTTACAGACGTCATTGTTTACCCCAGCCTCACGCAGGATGGCTTCATGGTGTTGCTCTGCCGTCATCTGTTGTGATTCGTATTTGACAGTTTTATACTAACGTACGTATTACCCGACACACACACACACACACACACACACACACACACACACACATGTGGCCCACGTGCCTGGTTGTGTGTGTGTGTGTGTGTGTGTGTGTCCCGCCTCATCGGCCTGGTTGTCAGCTAGGGTTGCCATCCGCACAGTGACGTCGACTGCCTCATTCATGGCTGCCGGCCTCTGCTACACGGCTTACTTGGCAACAGTGATAGTAGCACCTGCCTTGGTCGTTGCTGCTGGTCTGTGCCACCCGTACCACCCGACATCAGCTGTGGCACTTGCCTCGGTCTGTGCCGCTGGTCTGTGCCGCCCTAGAAAGGTCCGAGACGAATGGTAGCATGTTTTCAGGGGTGTGGGATGTGTGCTTCATGGGGGGATGTAGGCTGCAGGAGGTGGGTGTAGCGCCAGGCTGCAGGAGGTGGGTGTAGCGCCAGGCTGCAGGAGGTGGGTGTAGCGCCAGGTTGCAGGAGGTGAGTGTAGCGCCAGGCTGCAGGAGGTGGGTGTAGCGCCAGGTTGCAGGAGGTGGGTGTAGCGCCAGGCTGCAGGAGGTGGGTGTAGCGCCAGGTTGCAGGAGGTGGGTGTAGCGCCAGGTTGCAGGAGGTGGGTGTAGCGCCAGGCTGCAGGAGGTGGGTGCAGCGCCAGGCTGCAGGAGGTGGGTGTAGCGCCAGGTTGCAGGAGGTGGGTGTAGCGCCAGGTTGCAGGAGGTGGGTGTAGCGGCAGGCTGCAGGAGGTGGGTGTAGGGCCAGGCTGCAGGAGGTGGTAGAGTGGTGGTGGGGGCGGGTGGCAGGATGTAGGTGTAAGTAGTGTACGGGTGTATGTGACTGGTGGGGTTGATGGACCTGGGGGGGGGGGGGATGAACCTTGGCTGGAGGTAGTTTACTCTGAGGGATGTGGTTGTTGAGGGCAGAGTGTGGGCGTGGGTGGCGTGTGTAGGGGGCAGAGTGTGGGCGTGGGTGGCGTGTGTAGGTAATGGTAGCATGTGGGTTATGCCTTGTGTGGTGAGCCAAGAACATGAAGGATAAGGGAACCCTGGTACTGGAGGGTCGTGCTGCAGCAACCAGAGATGACACACACACAACACGAGAGTCCGCTGTAGCTGGCTGTGGCGGTGATGGTGGGGATTATAGAGCGTGTCAGTGGCCGCCACTCGTGGATGATCTCCACCTTCCCAACCTCCTTCTCTCTGGTGTGTGTGTGTCTGTGTGTGTGTGTGTGTGTGTGTGTGTGTGTGTTATCACAACCCCCAGGACCACCTATGGGCTGTAGCCCCAAATACCCCTCATGCAGGAGCTCCTGCACCTCAGGTTGTGCTCCATTCATCAGCCGGGACAGGATCATTTCCTATGAAGTGAGATGTCCATTGACGACTTTGTCTTTCAAGTAAACATATTGTTTTGTGCGGCTAAAACATGAATTTGTTTACTGTCGAGAATGTGACATCAACAGCTGATTTGCACGCGTCATTGATGTTAAGACGCGAAGTAATTGTTCATGACGTGTGTGGAAGATTATCTTTTGATTTTATAAAGAAGGATCAGAGTACATTGGAAACTGTGTATCATCAAGTGTAGTGTGTTTACATTTTGTGTTGCACCCGCGCCGTGTGGGAGGCAAGCGAGACACACACACGGAAGGTGTTCAGTAAAGGTCTGGTGTTGTATTGTAGCCAGGCTGTTTATATTGTGGTTCTCTTCCTTCCACTTCACTCAAGAGTCCAGTTTTCCGTTTGTATTGAGTCTAGCAGTTCCAGCAACTAGCTGGCGTGATCATAGGAACATTGAAAGGAAGTATTGTTAGACATGTGAGTGAGTTTTCGTGGCCGGTACCATCATCAAAGTTAGTGATGGTGTTGTAAATAGTTTGTGTTGTTAAGATGGGTCAAGTTAGTGTGGGTTGTGTTATGTTTGTCTCAGCCCAGGTTCATCTTATACCTTGAGGTTTGGTACATGCTCAGGTGGCTGGCGAAAATGTTGGGAAGGAACGTTTGAGAAGCAGGAACGACTGTTCAGTAGTTACTGTAATAGATTAACCGTGAAACCGACAGATGATATCATTGTGCGTATTAGGACTACTTACAGTGTCTGTTTCTCCACACAGAGGCCATTCATGTGAACACCGGTGTTTGCAGACTGGTTCATTAAGACGGGTGGAATCAGTCACGCCACATCCTGGCGGTGGACGTTTTTAGAATCATTGTTTAATGATGGCGGTGCGTGCGTGAGTGAGTGTAGGGAAAACCTGTATGTTGGCCTTGGTGTTCCTGATGTTTTGAATGGTTCTTTGTGCTGACGGTGGACGAACTAGGTTCTTTATATCAGTTGTATCCATTGTGGCATGTGTTTGATAGATCTGATGTACGAGAGATTGTAAGCTCATGTAATGAAGCAACTTTGTAACAGGGAATATGTGTAATCATGATCAATCTAGTGGGCGTTTAACAAAGAGCCTCTGTGACCACTGGCATCCTATCGTAGTGCGGCTCAAGGACGAGTATGGGGCGCACCATTAAGTAGCCGCTGGTAGTGGCCCAAATCAGATTTGTTTTGATGTAAAATACATCGGCATAATTTGGGAGAGGACAGTGTTATGTAGAGAAGATAGTGCGCGGACGTGTTGCTGCCCAACGCGTCCCTGTACGTCTGACAATTACATTGTAAGTCACATTATATTCTCATGTATTTACGCGTTAAAGAGATGCGCTATATGTGTTACTCTGAATGTATAGGAATAATGTGTGTACGGTTATATTTCGGTTCGAGTTTTAGAACTTACTTTGTCAGTATGTAGAGACACACCAGGTTAATGGATGATAGCACGGGTGAGGTGTACATGACGAGGTGTGGGTGGAGGCAAGCACATAGCGGGTACATTACATCGACAAAGGAGGGTAACGGGTGGGTCGAGGGAGGGGCCCAGTTGTGCCGGTATCCACGGCTGCTTTACCTATGTGCTCCTCATGCTCAGTGGCCTGAGGTTCATCGCATGAATCGTTGCAGAATGGGTTACAGCTCCTCTCCCTGTAACAATAGCAGGAAGGCCTCGGGTGTATCAAGTACATGATTTGATACAGGCTTTCAGGATATTATGTGATATTGATGGAATCGTAGGTGGCAACATGTGTTTAATACAGAACAAGTATAACATTAGACGAACATCCGGGATATTTTGTTGATAGTAAGACGGGAGTGGTTGGAGGGACATTGTAGCAGTTTGGGGAGAGCGGAGTGGGTTGAATTTGACCTTGGTAACCGCGGCCCACGCTACACACACTCCTCCCCGCCTACCTGGCAACAAGGAATTGCCCACAGCCTGGCGGTATTATGTTGTGCTAACGACTCAGAGTTGGGTCTTGAGTAAGGGCCTTACGCACTGCAGGTGCTTCTGGGATAAAAGTGGAGGGACTGGGACCGTACTCCTGGGACCGGGATTGGAGCGGTGGGTTTCTGGTAAGGAGGCTATGAGTAGCATTGGGAGTGGTGGGGATGGAGGAGTCTGGGATAAGGTGGATGGGAAAGGAATATGTCTAGTGATGCGAGGGTAAGGTTAGTGGGATCAACATATAGCAGTGTGTGACACCTTCAGGGAGATGTTTGGTGTGGCTGGCATTGTGGTTTTGCATCCTGCTCTCCCTATTCTTCTGTAATTACCCATTTATACAGGTGAGAGAGAGAGAGAGAAAGAGAGAGAGAGAGAGGGGGGGGGGGATCTGCACAGTCCACGTTCCATCATATGAACATTGCGTACCATCAAGTAACATTGTAAACATTTGTATGCTGCTTCATGTGTTAGCGTGGTCCGGCCGTCAGCCACTCTGATACTAAACCAGTAGTTAACTTTAACTTAGTCCTTGTTGATAGCAAGAAGAGTTAGGGAGACATGATAACTTAGTATAGGTTTCTAAGAAGCCGTAACGTTAAATCGTAACAGTTCTTCGACATTAGAGGCAGCTGGTCATGAGGGCATACCGGAGCGGTAAGGCACGAGGAGTGTAATGAGGAACATGAGGAAGCTTTTCCACAACAACATCCTACACACATTACGATGACACTTCTGATGGAAAACTTGAGGAAGCGTATGACTGTGTTAGAATCACCAGCTGGGTGTCTGGCATTATACTTCCTCTGATTGGCTGTTTGTGCTGTTGTAACACAAGGACAAAATCGGTTAAGGAAACGCATATCATCTATTATGGTTATAATTTAAAGCGTGATGAAGTTAACCGTGAGATATGATCTACCTACAAATGACTGTGATAAACATGATACAATTACAGGAAACGGGTTCAGCCTGACGCAGATACTGAACGGGTACAGACTGACGCAGGTACTGAACGGGTACAGACTGACGCAGGTACTGAACGCACATTATGGCTGGATGAAGTAATGACAACTTGAAAGAAACCTTGAGCGTAAGCCACACCACACTCACCACCAGCCTAAGAATGAGAAGCCTAGCTTACCCTCCAGCTGATATAGGCTTCATATGCTTAACCGATGAATCAGCACTACGCTGAGTTTGTAAGCCGAGTGTTTGCTTATGAAGAACCCAGGAGGGCCAGTGTTGGTGATAATGGACAGCTTGACTTCAGACCTTTGACCCTTGCTAAAGATAGCCAGAGAACACTGTTACAATATGACAGCCGCTGAAGAGTGAGCAGAAGGTGTTGTGCACCTCTCCGTGGAATATGTGAGTATCCTGACGATTCAAAATGTGTATATTTCCTCCAGATAATTGATAAGGCGCCCAGAGTGGCCGCTCAGAACCAGGTAATTTTTTTTCATTATGAATTATTGAGAAAAAGAAGTTCACCTAAGGTTGAGAGGGAGAACAGTAGTGTACAAGGAGGAATTCGCCCGGTGTTTACGTATCAGGTGTAAAGGACGGCCAGTTACAAGATGAATGGCCAGCTCAGCCAGGGCTATATTATTAAGACATGGGTAAGAGGCTGGTCCGCCGCGAGTACAAAGCTCCCTCCCAGAATGCACGTATCGGTAATAACACGTCGGTGGCAAGCAATGTGGGTGGCGAACGCATGTGAGAGTTAAGTACCTGTGGTGGGAATGGCTAGGCTTGTCTTGCATGTGTTGCTGACGGTCATCTTGGTGTTTGTCAACAGAGATGACATTCCCGGAGTGTAAGATTAGTTGGTGTTGCTGGAGCAGGTGTAGCTTTCTGGGAAGCTGTTAGTTTAGGGTGTAGCATGCGTCTGGCTGGCCGCCCCTCTGACTGTCCTTGAGCGGGCGCTTGCCTCCGCCAGGCACGGCTCCCACACTGAAGGGACACAAGCTGCATTCCACCACTATCGCTCAGCAAGATTCAAATGATGAGCTTATTAAGTTACTTGACATCATCATCTCGTGAAGATCTACGACAAAGTTTGGTATGTACAGACCAACGAAGCAGTAGATGTGTCCGCTTCATCAAACATAGGACATAACGGGATTGTACACCAAAGCCTCGGTGTTACCTGGTTCACATCATGCGTTCACCTCTGGTAAATATGAATATGGCGGTGACACGCAACTGATATTGAAGAGAAAATGTCATCAGCATTATCTCTATTCATTCGGTGTTGTACGTGGGTATGTATTGTGGTGGCGTGGGGTTGTGGCTCATGTTGTGCTGAGGGTTGTTGATGGGAAGTGGCGAGGGTTGTATAGTCGTGAGGGGTGTGGCTGGTGGTGTGTAGTGGTGACTGGTGTGTCTGGTGGTGTGTAGTGGTGGTGTTGCTTGTGGTGTGTAGTGCTGAAGGATGTCTGGTGGTGTAGTGCTGAAGTGTTGCTGATGGTGTGTAGTGGGGGATGGGGTATGACTGGTGGTGTGTACAGTAGGGTGGGGGGTATCACTGATGGTGTGTACAATAAGGGCTGTGAGAGGGAGGGAATGCTCTAGCAGCTAGGAGGAGGGAGGCAGCATCCCGGGCAGGAGCAACGACCCGTGCAGCAGGAGGTGCAAAAGCAGGAGGAGGAGGAGGAGGATGGGTGTGCCTGGGGCAGTGGTTATAATGCTGCACCTTCCTACCTACTCCCCACCACTTGACCAACCCATCACTTTTTACCCTCACTGTCTGTAGTCTTCATTTGAATGGAGTGATTTCCATAATGTAAGGTTTTTGACGGTATCCTAAAGTGCTGTTATCATGCAATGGATACAATAGTTGTTGACTTACAGGTTAGTAGTACCGGTAGTTGTGTGAGTAACTGTCGTGCAGCCAAGCTAACATCTTACCGTAGGTAGATAGAGGCAACATTTTCATAGACGATGGTACGTATAAACGGGAAGTGTAGGTAAGGTGATGGATGTGGAGCGTTTGGCGGGCAGGTCATCATGCCCTTCTCAACATACACCCATGGGTTAAGACGCGAGACGGAAGGATAGTATACCCAGGGACCTAACGGGTTTACGAAGGACCCGACCCGACATTGTTTTAAAGGTACTCAATCTCTTGTTAGGAAATCCGGGTAGATGTACTTGTGGTCAGTATGCGTCAACCCCCGGTGTGTGACACTGCCATTGTTAGGTTTGGTGGGGGGACTTTTGACTTAATGCAAGGGTAGCAGTCTCTTGCTCAAGGGTCGTTACGTCCTGCTCAAGGTTCATACCGTCCTGCTCAAGGGTCGTAACGCCCTACTTTTGGCCTTAAGTTTAGGATTGTTGCCTTTCCTTGATATCTAGTCAGTCAATATGTTTCTTAAAGCCCTACTTATGATGGAGAAATAGTGACTTAATTATTGATTGATTTAAGAAGGTTCTATTTGTCGAAGTATACCTAGACAAGATGTTTAAATGACAGTGTGGGTGAAGGGCACTTAGCAAGGGGAAGGTGGAAGCAAATGTTCTCGTTCATCCTTTGTCTGTACTACCGTTGGTGTCTACTGTTACCCCAGACGCTAAGTTCCAGCCCAGTCTTCAGTGGAACCTCAGTATAGAGTTAAGTTTTCTGTTGAATTCTTGATTCTATTTTTTGGCCTCCTGCGGGGGAGAGGGAGGCTAGGTGTTGTTCTTGGGTTAATGATGTGGGCCATGTTAGCCCAGGTACCGGATTGATATAGGTATGTGTTGAGGTAATGGACAATAGTGGCCCAAGGACCAGTGTGTGTGTGTTTGTTGCAAGTCATCACAACTCTATTATGACACAAACTTGTTTCTCGTCGCCCAAGTTGCCCATTATGTGGGTCACATTTTGACAAGACAGATGACTAACTGTACACAGCCCCACCTTGAAGTTGTCTTCCCTGAGCATCATGAAATGTGTATGGAAAGTGGCAACGTTCATAGCGTGGAATGATGCCCATGATGTAACCATGTGGTCATCAATAACACAACGTTCTTCACAACCCGTCTTGACCCTTGTAGCTCCGGCAGAGAGGAACACCACTTGACCCCTTGATCACGACTCTGTGACCCTTGTATGTTATGGTAAAAGCGCTTATCACGACCAACGTTATGACCTTTGAGTATGGAGGCTTGGTCTCTGATTGTGACCACTAAGGGTTAAGTCAGAAGTCACGCCAGTGTACCTGAGTCAGAGTCGTGCGGATGTGCTCATGGGTCGTACCGTTGTGGTCATGGGTCGTACCGTTGTGGTCATGGGTCGTACCGTTGTGGTCATGGGTCGTACCGTTATATTCAGTGTTGCTGCTGTCATGCTCAGTGTGTTCATGATCACAGTGAAGTTGAGGTATTAATACGTACATACGTCCTGATCCAGGTGGAAGTGAGATGCTGAAGAGTTCAGTATACAGAACATGTTGGTGACACGTGTTCATTGTTGATGCACCTGGTGAGGACAGCTTCCTTGACCTGGGGCAGGTGTGTGTGCTGCTGCTCCTCCTCCTGTCTGTCTGGCTGGTGGACAAGTCTGCAGTACATTGGGAAGAGAGCTGCTGATGTCATGTTGTGATATGTATAAAAAAAAGTTTGATTACAGTGTTGTGTACGGTTTTTGGGTCGGTAAGTACAAGAAGAATATCGCACAAGAACCACTTGTGGGTAACGGCCGCAGACCGCAGCCTGGGTGTGGGGGTGACCGTCACAATAAACGTGCGTGATCTGCTCCGAGACGAGATCCTCCCTCGCGACACTTTCACTGTGTTGCTGTAGCCTGGCTGGGTGTGTGCCCTCCGCTGCCCTGTACAGCGTTAAGGCAGGAATTTCTGTGAGGAGGGATCACCGTGGCAGCACGCACCGCGCCGCCCCTCGTTCAACTGTGTACATGGTGTAGCTAGTGACTCATCCACTCACCCAGTCTTCTCTCACACTCGCTTGTTGTTATTATTATAACATTTCTTTCGTTTCTCAATCGTAGATGTTGTTAGTGTGTGAAGCTGGGTTGTGGTGTGTGAAGTTTTGACTTTGCGATTTGTAAGGGTAATAGTTGTAGTGTGTGATGTGGGTGGCGGGAGGCGACAACAGCGTCCGCTGGTCACGCTCCGCTGACACACACACACACACACCGCCCGCCGCCTCTCCTCATCGCCACACTGATCATATTCTTTACGAAAGAGTTATGAATGACTATGATGTTAGCCCTTTACGTCAAGTATCCGTCAGTGTCCAGGTAGTCATGTGTAGACCAGAGTGAGAGAGCAGCATGTGGCGGGAGCTCAGGAGATGCCGTTATGCCGTTCACAAAAACTTGACGCGAGGATCATGCACGGAATCATGCACTAATAAACTGGGCAGTACAGTGCGGTGCGCGGCCGCCCACCTGCCTACCTCGTGCTGGGTAGAAACCCAACACCGGTGTATCGGGTATGAGCACCATAACAGATCCAGGTATCGCTAGCATTGTACATGTAAACATCGTTCGTATTAAAACGTTCTCGTGTTTTCTGGAGAGAACTACACATGTACCATAGCTAGAACTTGGTGTCATGAACTGGTAGAATAGTACAGTATACTGTAACGTTATACACAAAGATACACCTTCATAACTATTGAAAGTAACTAACATAAGTGTTCTTTTTTTTGCATAGAAGATTTAAGTACCATAGGTTAAATGTCAGGAGGAGGAGGAGGGAAGATGGTGATGATAATCGTAGCAACTCATCAGTAAGAAAGAGAAAAACGTTTGAAAGTTGTTTGATGAAGTAGTGGGTAGACAGACGACTGGCCGCCCGCCCTCTTGATACTTGTGTGGCTCTACTGGGGAGCCATGTGATTCCAGGAGGGAGGGAGGGAGGGCGGGAGGGAGGTGTGTGTTGTGTAACTGAGGCCGGGATCATCTGAAGGATTTACAGCTCTCTTATAATCTCTGTATCCGGCTTGTCTCGATGAGTCTCACAGTTTTATAATAATTCATAGTTTGTGCTAGTATGGAAGTGGGATATTTAAATGAGTTGAGTTGTGTGTTGTTATAAAATACTGACGTGTTCACAGTGGCTGCGTTAGTGACGTCAGAACCCAGGCATCTTGAAGATGCATGAGCTGATGTGGCAACAGGTTTACTTCTGTTCCTTCATGGTTATAGGCGTAAACATGTTGGGTCAGCCACTGCCAGTCAGTGCTGACCGTAAGAAGCCAAATTCGGTAATGATACATATATTTCTGAGTCATATGATGAGTACCTCTGTCTAACAGCCTGCGGAAGATCTTAGCCTCGTATGTATACCGACCCACGGAGGGATAACCGACGTGATCCTCACTTGGCTCACACGAAAGTTTTGTTAATCTCGGTGATGTCACGCATGACGTCGCCGCTGATGGTTGTGAAGCAGATGTTGCTCTTGAATATTCTTCATAACTTTCACAACCATTTTACGGATGATGACCTGATTCCAGAAGTGTGATAACTTGACCCCTTACGAGCCGTATTTGACCTCTGAGCCATGATGATTAGACTCTTAGTTTGATAATTTGACAGGAAGGATATGTTGACTGTTTACTTTGATAACTGGACCTGATAAGTTGATTACAAAATAACTTGACAAAAGTTATTATTACAGTAACCTCACCGTACAGGTACAGTAACTTCAGTGCTCAGGTACATAAACCCGACCTTGAAATGTGGTGCTGCAGACGTGGTGAGAGTGTCGCACTTAACCCTCGCGTTACTGAACCTATAAGTGAACTAGTAACGTGGGTGAGGTACAGTGGCTTCACTCATGAATTACAGTAGCTTATCCCTCGAGTACAGTGTGTCACACTCGGGTACAAGTAACATGACCTCTCAGATACAGCAACGTGATAATTACAGTAGTTTGACCCAGTGATTACAGTTGCTTTATCCTTTGGTCACGTAACTTGACTTTATCATTCCAGGAACTTCTCTGTCTGAAGCACACTTGGTTGGCTGGCCTAACAACTGTGTAGGTCATGAAGGCCGCCACGTTATAACCACCTTTAGTCAGGTATTAAACATCATTCTAGTATATATATATATATATATATATATATATATATATATATATATATATATATATATATATTCTGTATTCAGTTCTCTGGCATGAGCGTCCAGAACAGATGATAGCATTATAGGTTAGAAGATCCTCACTCAGCTCTTCCCTTTGTTCCTTCTTTTTGGGAAAAATACAGGAGGGGAAGATTTCCAGCTCCCCCCCCCCTTCTTAGTTGCCCTCTACGACACGCAGTTGAAACGTGTGTAATATTGTTTCTCTCTCATCTGCAGGGATACATATTTGACCCTCCCCTCAAGTATGATAATCTTATGACTAAGGTACAACAATTTGACGTTATTGATACCGTCCCATTATAGGAAATGTGGTTTGATTCTTTCTTGTACGTATGTTTAACGTATTGATCATTCGTGGCTTCAAGACCAAGAAACAATTGGTCGGTTGCGGCAACAAGAGGACGAGTGGGAGGCTGCTGCAGGGTTCCCCCGGCCCGTCCACCTCACTAACCGGATGTCCTGCTCGGTAATACCTCCTCACACATGAAGCCGTTATATATATATATATATATATATATATATATATATATATATATATATATATATATATATATATATATATATATATATTCTCTATTAAATGAGTCCTTACGACGGAGGCATAAGTGAAAACGTTGGACTCGAAACGCAGCACGGCAGGTACTGGCAGGAGGCGGGTGAGAAGATACATCATCATGTGTCTAGCTAGTGTGAGTTACTTTCGATGAGGGTGTCAGAGCAAGACTGGAGGGAGTGTGAGAAAGGTGGTGAAGGCGGGCGGACATGACGGGATCACGACGTGACGACGGCCGGGCTGAGGCTGAGCCACGGTGGCTGGCCGCCAACACCCGACCATACCGCCGACCAGAACCCGTTCATCATTATGATGATGATGATGATGATTGCTATTATTATTATTATTATTGTTAGTATTATTATTATCATTATTATTATTATTATTATTATTATTATTATTATTATTATTACTATTATTATTATTATTATTATTATTATTATTATTATTATTATTATTATTATTACTTTTATTATTATTATTATTGTTATTATTATCATTATTATTATTATTATTATCATTATTATTATTATTATTATTATTATTATTATTAATATTATTGTTATTGTTATTATTATTATTATTATTATTATTATTATTATTATTATTATTATTATTACTATTATTATTATTATTATTATTATTATTATTATTATTATTATTATTATTATTATTACTTTTATTATTATTATTATTGTTATTATTATCATTATTATTATTATTATTATCATTATTATTATTATTATTATTATTATTATTAATATTATTGTTATTGTTATTATTACTATTATTATTATTATTATTATTATTATTATTATTATTATTATTATTATTATTATTATTATTATATGGCCCGTGACAATTTTCTCTCATTATTTACATAACACTTAACGCAGTATCATTAGAATATTCACAAACTATGAACGTGTATGTTTACCACTGTAGTTTGTATCATGTGTCTACATGTACTTACTGTGGTGTTAAGATAATGTTTACTTATATAACGTACTGATGGACCTCGTTAACCAGTAAACCTGCGTAGTAAGTAATTCAGAACAAATTGATCATTTTGTATTACGTTATAAACCATAAGGTGGTCGTGTTGTTGTCTTACGTACTCACGTTGTTGAACGAATAAAAGTGGTTGAAGATGTTCCGGGTTAGTTAGGGCAGGTTAACCACAGTCATGTCTGGCGCTAACACCTCCGCCTCGGAAACGGAGGACGTGTGCAGGTGTTTGTGTTGACCATGCATTTCTGACACGAGAATAATGATTAACGAAAGGTGACCATAGTGTTGCTGACTCCTCATGTGCTGGGCCAACGTGTAGTGGGTTAGTTGTTCACATCAGACATCCATTAATGACGTTGTATCATATTTATCTTCGTCTGTTTCAACGAGAATCATGATAGTGATGTGGTACACTCACCCGAGCAAGCGGGTGTGTGTGTGTGTGTGTGTGTGTGTGTGTGTGTGTGTGTGTTGATCCATGATATCGTCATGACCCGGAGTTGGTCTGATCATTAACCACTTCAGCACGACGCTACGACACTTAAGTTCTACTTTGCAGGTCAAAGGGTCAAGATTCGTGCCGTCGTGCTGAAGGGGTTATTAACAACATCATTGTCTGTAACGACCATATACACAATACTACTAAATCTCGAAATAGGATAATATTGATGTTTATTCAGACACATAACGTGAAACACTTGTGTACCTTAAGAGCGAGGTCATAACCCTTCACGATCTTGATTTTACTGTCTTCAACGTTTGTGACCAACAAGTTCAGTAAGAAAACTTATCTTCTGTATTATGATAACATATGTTAACGAGTGCCTGAAGTCGATGTTTTCAGTTGTAAGTTATTGCTTGAGTGACATAGCTATTTAGTACAATCAGTTTGTTAAGCACGGTAATTTAACGCTGTAAGTACGATAGACTAGTTGGATGTGTACGATAAGTCGTAACCCTTGTGATACGATAACTTCTTTTGAGTTGAACAGAGTAATGCCTTGATTATGACTGCTTATCTGTGTGACAATGACACCCAAACTGAGTGTGATAACTGAGCAATATAGATTAAGGAGGCGTTGTGAGTGTGACACCAGCCAGCATCATGAATAACTGAACACCACCTGACCAACACCAACTCCCTCCACACGACCGTATATATATATATATATATATATATATATATATATATATATATATATATATATATATATATATATATATACGCACAGTAGAAGAGGTGGCGGAGGTCAGGGTAGGGTGGTAGACATGTAGTTATGGTTGTTCAGGTGTGGCACATTGCCTGTCATCAGATTCATTACGTCATAAAATATATGATGTGGTCAAGACAGGATAGCGATGATGATGTGGTCAAGACAGGAGAGCGATGATGATGTGGTCAAGACAGGAGAGCGATGATGATGTGGTCAAGACAGGAGAGCGATGATGATGTGGTCAAGACAGGAGAGCGATGATGATGTGGTCAAGACAGGAGAGCGATGATGATGTGGTCAAGACAGGAGAGCGATGATGATGTGGTCCAGTTTATATGTTCATGTCACAGTTCTCTGTGCAGGTAATCAAGCGAGGTTCAGTGATATTTCTCCTGACGAAGGAGTTACGGGTTATAAATGAATTACCATTATGCTGGTCAAGACAGGGGTTTTGATTTATAACATGAGTAAACAAACCATCTGTTGTTATACAATATTTAAGTTGGGTAGGTCAGGCAGGGAGAGCCTCACCAGTCTGCCCTCAATACAACATTGTTCTGTTTCTACCAGTTACTCTGTAAACACAACCCACAACATTTTCTGATATTCTTAATATTACTAATATTGTTGGAGGCTGCACTCACACTGAATGTTGTGAGGAGATTGGGAACTTTGGTCAGATTTTCACTAAATGGAAAAACTAGAAGATTCGTGTTATGGAGGGGAGGTTTGGGGCTAATTCTATGAAATTAAATTTTTTTTTTGCCAAATGAAGAGATTTATCAGTGTAAGATCTAGGATACCATAACTTGGATCCAGTAAAATACATCATCTCAGATTCTTCATCAATAAATTCTGGTCATTATATACGTAATGTTGTAAGGAAGGAAGATTGTTGACTTGTATCATGTTGTGCTGAGTAACACTGAAGATAAGAACAAACATTGATGGGTTTTCTGTAAATACTAAACTTCAACATGTTTGTAATGGGATGAATCAAGTCATCACAAATGACGGTAACGTACAATGGTTTTCTGCTGCTACAGTAGATATGACAGCAGGCACTACATTGTTAACCAACGGGAGAAATGTTTGCAGATTTTCACTTGTTGGTTAAACGCATAATAAATTTCATGACAGACATGATGTCGACCCAAAGAAGCCACAAACCACAAAAACATGTTTCCCATCGGCGTCTGGGCTCCGCCTTTCTGTTCTAACTGTTCTGAATCTTCTGTCTCATTCGTGTATCTCCCAAGAAGATGCAATTACACGAAAGTGCACTTGGGACTTGTCGTGTTTCATTTTTTATCTTGCACCACTGTGACCTACTGATATATATATATATATATATATATATATATATATATATATATATATATATATATATATATATATATATATATATATATATATATATATATATATATATATATATATATATATATATATATAAGGAGGTGGTTGGTGTGTTTATGTTGGTATTCATTAAGTGATGTGTTGGTAATTGTCATTAGCAGCTTCGGAATGACCATTGTATAAAGATTGTACCTTTTACCTCTAGTGTAGTTTGACTGCATAGATTTACTGGAGATATTATGGCGTTACTGATCTGATCACCTCTGTAATGTTACGGCAGAAGCAGCGTCACTAGAATGATCACAAGTGAGGATGTTACGGGTGAAGCAGCGTCACAAGATAACACGTAAATGTGTGCCACACATATTGTTATGATGTAGCGGCTGACGCGTTCTACACTCATCACCACAACATTGTTGTCCCTGACACTCAGAAGAGGCGTCAGTATGTCTGCTGACACTGGCCACCTGATATTATAGCCCGTGCCATTGTAACCTCTGGCACACCCAACAGTTGTAGGTGTAATCAGAACAAGTCCACGGTGATCACATGAATGATGAGTGAGGTGTGAATAACATTAGTCAAGTGTCGTGTGTGTGTGTGTGTGTGTGTCGTACTTTGGTGTCAAGTGCTGAACACATCCTGGGTTGATGAAACGTCGTGTTAATGTTTGTGGCCACACAGCTTGGTTAGGACGAGAGGAAGACCATTGTGGCCCTCAGGACTCCGTTATGATGGCATGAACCATCTGTGGCCCTGAGGACCCCGTTATGACGGAAGAACCATCTGTGGCCCTGAGGACCCCGTTATGACGGCAAGAACCCCAGGCTGTCTCATATTACGATGAGCATTTCGTTGTGACATTTAGAACCCTTGTTCCCCCAGTGTGACAACGGTAACGCCGTGGAACTCTTGACTTCAGTCAGAACTCTAACGTGACAAACAAAGATCCTGTGTGCGAGGCAGAACTGTGGTGTGTAACTGCGAGTAACGGATTGTGAAAGTCTCAGTCCCGTTGTGAAAGGTAGAAGGTGTTGCGACTATAACACTCTAGGGGCAACACACACACACACACACACACACACTGGAAGTGGAAAGATTGGTTACGGCCGCGAGGACTTCTGGTGTGAGGGGGAAGCGTACAGTGATGGTCAGCGAGGACCTCTGGTGTGAGGGGGAAGCGTACAGTGATGGTCAGGTCCTCCCGGCTGTGGACTTCACATACAGTGACCGACCTTGTGACACTGTTGACAACAACCATGATGGAGGGAGTGGAGGAACACTTGAACTGTAATGAAAGTATGAAAGTGAAATTGATTCTCCAGGAAGAAGAGATTGATGTGCAGTAGTCGTGTATACACGGCATCATGTAGGAGGGCTTAGTGAAAACTGTGTTGGAAAGTAAAAACCTGACGTATTGCGAGGGGGAGGAACGCGACGTGTCAGTACTCCCCTAACCCACGTGGGTCAAGACGGCAACAAACGATAATGTGTTGAAGATTTGGGTCAGGAATATGATGTTGTGTCCAGCAGGATGAGAGGAGTGTGTGTGTACCGGGTAAAACCTGACACCTTCAGGATAAGAGGCGTGGCTGAGGCATGTGCTACAGGAACCCACCACCATGTGTCTGGCTGCAGAAAATAACAGCGTTGGGACCCGAGCAAGATGTGCGGTGAGCGCTACCTGCTGGCCATGCTTCAGGGAATATCTCGTTCAAGGTACTGGTAGATATGTAGCAAGGTACTTGGTATATCTGTCTGTCTCCCACGTACCAGCTGCCTGTCTGTCTCCCGCATACCAACTGTCTGTCTAAGAATAAGGGAATGAAGTGACGTTCACAGATGGTTGGTCTGGATGGCAACAGACAGTAAGGTCCGCGTCCATGTGTTCAGTAGCAGCGAGGATGAGATGCATGATGATGTGTTGACACCTGGCGTATTACCACACTCACAGTCGTCTTGCAAGCACATGACTAGGGTGCAGTCATGACGGCCGTGCATGACGGCCAACTGTATACTGGTCATTAATTGTACTGTGAGACAGTCTGGGGCAAGAGGGTAGTGTGTGTGTGTGTGTGTCATCACCAGGCGAGTGTCATGATCCCGTGTGGCTCTCGATGTTTTCCTAACCTTTTAAACACGACCGTGCAACCCTTGGGTGTGATGATGACTTGACCTTCCAACTATCCCTTAGGTCAAGTCATCGTTCCTCAAGAGCCCCACCTTCGTTCTCAAGAGGTTCAAATATATGTTGTTGTCGTGGCGGTAGATTGTTGAGGTGATGGCGCGGGAAACATGAGGTGATGCACTGTTGAGGATGTAGGTAGTTGGTAACAGTGGTTGGCAGCCCTGGCCTTAATGGTTGATGATGACCTTGTTGTCGAGGGACATTACCAGCCCTGGCCTCATGGTTGGTGGACCCACAGCATCACAGGGGTTTCTTTCTGGCGCCATCCAGTGTGTACCCAGCCACCGTGACCATGGTCAGCAGCAGTCATGGCGGAGGGATCGCTATGAGGTGCAGTCATCATCCACATTTCGTTGGCATAGTTAATTATCCAGCTTGTATCTGCCGATGATTTGGAGCCATATTGGCGGTGGGCGGCAGGTCGTGCTACTGCAGGAGAGGTGGGTGTAGGAGTGTGTTACTTCCTCCGGCTGCTGCAGCAGTGATGATGTACACACGTACACCTGGCTGGTAGCACGAAGGTTGTTGGGTTTGTGTGCGGTCTCATGTTTCCGCGGGACGACGGTGCCAGTGGAGCGTAATGTTGTTTGTGGCACATTCTTGCCTGGTATCTGATATAGGTAGGAGGAAATGACGTAATCTTCGTATGACGAGATAATGTGGAAGAGTACGAACCTACTACCATATGTGGCAACACTGACCACCAGGGGGAACTGATGAAGCCTGTTGTAATATCCATGATGGACCTCACAACACTCCTAGTTGTACACGTACCTACAGGGATAATATTGTTATGATAATGATAGTAATAATGATACAATGCTAATGATAGTAGTAATGATAATACTGATAATGATAATAATAATAAGAATAATAATGATAATAATAATAATAATAATAATGATAATGATAATACTAATAATACTAATACTAATAATGACAATAATAATGAAAATGGTAATAATAGAAGTGATGAGGATGACGATGATGATAATAATGATATAATGATGAATTATTATTATTATTATATGATGATACCTGCTCGCCCTTGCACGTCTTAGCAAGTTCACATCAGGAGCAGGACTGGCTCTGTCTGTACCTTCCTTCAGAAAGTCTTAATATAACAGAAAGCTTCCAGTCCCTGCTGCTGCCCCTCTGGAGGGTCTTGTAGAACAAGCTGGAGTTAACGTAGGCAAAACCCTCGTTGTGGACCATACAGAAACTGCAGACTGACAATAACAGCCCAGTGCATCATGTAGACTGAGGGTTCACTGGCAGAGCTGGCATTGTCATCCAGATTGTTCATAATAGATTACACGAAAATGTTACAATAAACAACTGCTCTACAAACTGAATTGTTCGCCATACTCATCGCTCTTGAACAGGTAGAAATTACTGCCACAAACAGTTTAA